>NC_056729.1:199751974-199853569 GCF_019279795.1 Protopterus annectens | reverse complement strand
CAAAGTCATACATAATGACATAGGGACTTGCATACTTTGGATCCAACCCAGTTTTGCTTGGTCAAATACAGATCATGCCTTTTAAACGTGTCTGACTTTTTAGGATCAGTCACCAAGGCCATTGATGAGGGCAAAGCAGTCCATACAGCCTACCTCGACCTGGCAAAGGCCTTCAACACACTACCCCCCTCAGGTATCGTTGATAAACCCATTGGCTGGGATGTGAACACGTACATCACAGGATGTGTTGTAAACTGTCTATGTGACACAACCCACGCGGTCATAGTTGCTGGCAGCATGTCAGACCTACTGCCTGTCGCAAGCGGTGTCCCATGGGGCCCTTCCCTGGGTCCACTCCTCTCATACATCTACATTTCCACAGTACAGGCACACACAGGGGTGTTATGGGCAACATTGTTTGTAGATGATCAAGTGAAACAGGTGCCATAGTGGGACGGACATCTGACACAGATATCCTTCAAAGGGGCCTCCCAGATATGCATATCTGCTGTCAAGGACATGTCCCACAGCTAAATGCTAAGTAATGCAACATCATACCTGTCGAGGAGTACTAGGTCACCCCTGTCCAGCATATAGGTGGCTGTCCACTGAGCGCAGGGGTGATTACCAGGGATCAGGGGACAGAGTTTGTCGGTCACCATCCGTTCAACACACACGTTGCTATCGTGGTTCGGTGGGACTTCTACATTGCCCACCTGTTTGTGCAGGGATTCACATCTACATCAGGGTAGGTCATTGTCTCCTTGTACCCATTACGTGTTACACCTATGATTTACTACATTGCCCCATTCGGAGGGTATCTGAACCAACACCTACAGCAGCTGGGAAGGCCTCATAGGTTAATTGTCATACAGATGCAGGGTGACATGGTTTTGTGTAATGCTGCCCCACTTGTAGGACCCTGCCCCATTCAGTCACATACCTGTTGTTTAGTGTTGACCTGTGCCTGACATACGAGGCCATGTCAACCCATATGTCATGTCTATGCTTCACCTACTGTATCTGCATCCCTCAGAACCACAAGGGCAGGTGACATGAACCTTGTCACGGTCATTAATGGGATGTGTTGGAGTGACACATATGTCACCCGGACACTCACAATGCTGTGGATCTACATCGCAGTACATGTGAGACAGAGATCCTTCCTAGCCTTGTTCGGGGGTATGTTGTCCATTGGATGGGGAATTGCAGATATAGGCCGGGGATTACATCATTATCAGTGCTTGACAGAGGTACAGCAATATCATAAGTATTTTATCTCCGGCACAGAAGGTTGGCAAAGTAATCCTAACTATGGTGTAGGGTTATGGCTGAACCTGGGTCGATGGCCTACCCTGTACCTATGGACGTATGAACCTATATTCATAGTTTGTCCCATTTACACTTGTCTATCCCCTATCCTCTTTCTCAAGTGTATACTTCTGTGGCACATGATTGTCCTCTGTATTACTTGCAGGTATGCTGTCTACAGTGCACATACATCACAGTTGATGACAGTGTATCTGTGTCCCTAACACTGTGATACTGAGGACTACCACACATCCTTCACAACATTACATGCATATGTCCATTCTATTCTTCTTTGGCCTATGGGATGTTAAGGCAACAATTACACAAGTCCCTGTTTGTGCATGCTTCATGTTGGTGTTTGACCAGCCTCCGTTGCAGTCGTGTGTTGGACGGTAGTGTTTCTGTGTGTTTGGCATGTGTTTTTATTGCCGGTACATCTGTGGGAGGTGTGGTTGGCACATGTTCCTCTTTGCAGGGACACCCATCCTGGTGTTTGTGTCATGCATCAGCACTTGGCACGTGCCATATGTCCTGTACTATTCCCACAGTCGTGTATGCCTTCATGCACTACTACTGCGTGTTACTGGCTGTTTGTATGTGGTACACATGGTGATTGTGGTGGTTGGCTTGACCTATTCCCATGCTAGAACATACACATCTGTCAATTACGTTGTTTAAATCAAACTGTAACACTCATTCGTCTTTTCAAAATGACAGTCAATAACACAGGAAGCTCAGATTAACAACGTTTTACTACTGTGCACCAGGAGGCAAATAACTATGCAGTACAAGTTTAGAGTTTTGTCTTACTCTATACAAGTAACAGCTGTATGAGTACTGTGTTTACAATCATCTTTTGCACACCTTAATGATGTGGTCAGTCACAGGGCATTTACATCACTATAGTCCACAATATTGTATTCCTACAACAGTGCTAAGGTAATGCTTATTAAATGTTGTCCCATGAGGATAGCACAGCCTTGCGAGCCACATAGTCAATTAGAATGTCCTTCGGTAAATTCTGCTCTGTCAAGGTTCCAAGACTGTTCAGATCCGGTCGTCACTTCATTTCCTACTAGGTTCCTTTGTCTCTCTGGTGAGCAGCTGTACTTAGATAGAGCTCACAAGGCCATCCTCCTCAGTGGAAGGATGACAGATATACCTGTACATACATTTATTATTCTCTAACCCAGCAGATGACTAATGCTGAATGACATACACCTGCTGCACTGGTTACTGCCAGGGTCAGGGTTCAATCACACTGCAGCTACACTACAGGCAATTACATGCATGATAAGCTCTACTGCCATATTGTAAAATAGAATAATATGCATTATACACTATTTGCTTCTAAACTAGCACGTCATATATATGTTTAAATATATATTTTGCTAACATTCTCCCTCCTTTGATTGCTTCTATTCTATCCAGAAACATATACAACATTATTTCATTCCCTAGCCTCTTCCTCTCTGGAACGTTTAACTAGGCAAGTCATTTGTTGTACATTTCAGAAAGGATTTCATTTTGTATAAACAAATACCACTACAGGTCTTGATACATAGTCTCGGTTACAGATACTTCGACAGAGTCCCTGACTAATACTTACATGCAAAGTATCCCGCAACAGACACATGCTCCCAATATGAGCAGAACAGCACAAATGGCAATCAAGATATTCAGTATGACTGAACCCCATCCACCAAATGGTTTGTGGAAATGGTTCGTCAGTGGGTTTGGGCCTGGTTCCGCCATGGATGACACCTGCTGTATTACCTCTAGGTGGGCGTTGATATTGTTCTTATTATGTGGTACTTAGACACAGCGGTCTTCTTTGATAAGCGCGCGCGTACCAATTCTCGCCGCCAGGGTGCAGTCGTGCGCTATTACATTTTGTGACACAACAGTTCTCATTGCATCCAGTTCATCAGTCACAAGTTCAAGAGCGAAAAGTCACATTGCTCATTCCTCCGACAGATTTTGACAACTTCCTCTGTTCCCTGATTGATTTCACTACTCCACAAGCTGGGAGTGTTCCAGCCCAGGATATAACGCTGTCACTCAAGTCCATATGAGTCAATATTCCTTTATCTCTTGCAGAAGAATGGATTTTCAGAACAGCTTCCATTTCACCCACTGGATTAGTAGGTTTCTCGACTGTGTTCCCAGTTCTTTGAGCTATATGTCTTATAGTTCGTTTCGTACCCAGAGGCAATTGTGCAGTATGTCATGTGACTGGAGCCAGATAACCCAAAAAACAACTGCCGGACCAATTCTCAGGTAACCATTGATATGTTTTTTTCCCACAAACAAAATAACAATATTCTACTTTACTACTGATGTGGGTTAACTCTGCATGTAACATTTTCCTGTCTATAACAGAGGACTGTTTATACAATTCAGGATGTTTCTGCACATCTTTCCACGTTGTTCTCATGAAGCTTCAATACAAATCATGAATGGTGCTACAACTAGTACTGTGATCTTTGGCTGTTATATGACATTTGTAAGACACAGTTATGTTACAAATACTCCCACCAACTTGAACTGTATCATGTTTATGAAAACAAACAATTCCTTTTTGTGTAACAGGTAAGTACAGTGCCACTTTGTCCTGTGATCTCACAGAACCTGTATCAAAGTGTAAATATTCACAAGTCTCAATCTATCCCCAAGGGGACAACATACATCGGAAGTCCTCCATATGATGTAGGTATGGCAGTACAAACACAGCAATTTAAAATGTTCATAGTCTGTACATGCACACGCGTCATGCCTAGGTATGTGTTGAAGTTTGGATGCCACTCTGTGGCCAGTTCATCACGTATCACTATTTGTATCTGTGTAGTTATATGCAGGTAAGGTCCCAGCAAATGTAAAGTCAACACAAACATGGTTAATAGGTGTATGATCAGTAGGACAGTAAACCAAATGTCTTTGGGGTTGCTTTGTATTGTTATACAGTCTGGCCGGGTGATTCAGTCTCTATGGTATATCAGCTACAAGATGTAAATCAGACTTGATATCCTTTACCGGTTTGAAAAATGTGAGGTGAACCCAGGACGACCTCTCCGCAAACTTTACTGCAGTAGGCGTTGCCAACAGTACCTGGTACAGACCTTCACACGTTGGACTTGGACTCGGCAATTATCTTATTTGGATAACAGTGAAATACACACAGGATACTGGAGTCAGCTATGCATCCGGCTTCGCTTGCTCTTTATCTGTAAAAGACTTTAACTGCAAAACAGTGTTATTGGTTAACAATCCTCTCATGTCACCTGCTAATGAGCCATCGACCTCCAGCTCTGCAGGCATGACAGCTTTCCACTCTGGCACATGATATGCCATTCCAAATACTACTTCGAAGGGGTCAAACACTTTACATTTGGAACTGTTGTCATGCTCAGCAATGCTAGAGGTAGACAGCAAATGCAACTCGTCTGGGTGTCACCCACCAACCTCCTCAACTTATTTCTCGGGATGCTGACTGTGGGTTGTACATGCAATTTATATTCATGGACATACCAAATAATCCCCCAGGTTGCTGGATTGTCTGGTTCACAAAATGTGTTCTATTGTCACTGTAGCTTCTCTACAGTATGCCAGATCTAGGGATACTTTATTTTACTGGTACCTTTGCCACTGTTGCTGCATCCGGATTCCTGGTTGGGTATGCTTCTACCCATTTTGATAATATATCTATAATCACTAAACAGTATTTCTTCCCTTCACATTTATTCAGCTGTATAAACTCCATACAAATAGTTCGGAACGGTTATGGTGGTGTAGGTAAACCCACTCCCTTCAGTTTAAATGCTCCCTGTGCATGATGTTTACTGCAAATATGACACGCTGCTCATGATGTTTGTATGTGGTTCCTGATTCCGTATGTTAGGAATATTCTGTTAACCAACTGTACCATCCCCCCTGTTGAGACATGGCTCTACCCATGGCTCAACACAGCCGCATATCTGAATACATTAGACGTTAATATTGGCTTTCTCACTGTGGATATGTACAGTCCGTCTTCAAGGATTGCTCCTCGTCATACCCACGTCTGCTTTTCTGCTTTCGTAGTTGATGTTTGCATTGTTTGTAGCATTTCTACATCTATAATGTCTGAGGATTGTCATTCCTCATTCAAAAAGACACTTTCCAACTGTGAGGCTGCTTGTTTTGCAGCTGCATCAGCTCGTGCCTTACCTTTCCTACTGTTATCCTGTTGCTTTGTATGAGCTGCACATTTACAATTAGCTACTTTAGTGGGTAACTGAATGGAATCTAATGCATTCAAGATCAATTGCGCATGATTAATCGGTTTACCGGTGGATGTTATCATTCCCCTATTCTTCCACTGCTGCTCATAAACATGCACTGTACAGACAACATACTGACTATCGGTATAAATGTCCACACATCAGTTTTTCGCTAGAGTACAAGCACGTGTTAAAGCTATCGATTCTGCTGCTTGAGCAGACACGTTATGCTGCAGGGGTTGGGCTTCTACAATCTCATTATCAATAACTACTGCATAACCTACTTGATTCTTTCCTGTAGGACTCTTTCTACATGATCCGTACACATAAACTGTCACCTCTGCATCATCTAAGAGTATATCAGTGATATCCTGTCTGTGTGGAGTTATTTCCTCCATTTCATATAGGCAACTGTGTGGTGTGCCATACACAGGTGTCGGACGTAATGTTGATAGGTTTAATGTTGTACAACGTTCAATCACCATATGAGGTTGACTCAGGGGTATGGTCAAACAAGACAGATGTCTAGCACGGGTCAGGAATGCTATTTTCTCTTGCAGCAGAATGATCGCAACTGCATGAGACACTCTCACAGTGAGAGGGTGGAATAATAACATTAAGGCCGAGGCCTGTACTGCCATGGGTGCTGCAACAACTGCCTGCACACAATGTGGCACTGACCATGCCACAGTGTCCAACTGCGATGAGTAGTAAGCTATGGGGCGTTGCTTACTTCCATGCTGTTGCATCAAGACTGACGTCATATATCCCTGCTTACAATCTACAGTCTGACAACATCTGTTATGATTATTCGGGGGGACCTAATACAGATGTTGAAGCTATCAATCGTTTTAGTCTGCAGAAAGCTGTTTCTGCTACTGGAATCCAGTGTAGTATATGTTGTGCTGCCATAGGTGTATTAAAGATTAAAGCAGACAATAGAGCAGATTCCAAAGCATTGTTTGGTAACCAGCTTTGACAAATGTTAGTCGGCCCAGGAAGGACATCATTCCCTTCTTGGTAGTTGGCTTGGGTGCTTGTGAAATTGCTGCCTTCCTATCGTCATGTAATGTTCTACCCTCCTTGGATACCACATATCCCAGGTACTTGACCTGTATTCTCTGTAGTTGCAATTTATGCTTGCTTAATTTATGTCCCTGTTCTGCTGAATATTTCAATAATGCTATTGTATCTTCCTTACATTGCTGCTGGGTAGGGGCCGCAAGCAGAATATCATCCACATAAAGTAGAACTTGACTGGCCCCGGGTGGAGTAAACACCGGAATGTTGCTAGCCATCTCCTGTGCGAATATCGTTGTACTTTCACAGTATCCCTGCAATAGCCGGGTATGGCTGTATCTGTTACCCTGAATGTAAATGCAAAACAATACGGACTATCTGGATGTATAGGTATTGAAAAGGAAGCATAGCTTATATGTACCACGGTAAGATACTTCTGTGGCGGGTTCATAGCATTCAATATAGAGTGTGGGTCTGGCACCATCGGTACCCTAGGTATTATTACATGATTTACAGCTTGTAAATCCTGTACCATCCGCCATTCCCCTTTGCTTTTCTATCAGAAGATACAGGGTATTGCATGGTGAATAGTGATTACTTTGTAGATGGGGAATTCCCTCTGTGACTTTACAGATATCTTCTGGTGTCCACGGTCTATACACTAAGGGAGTTGGGTCCTGGCCTTCCTGTCCTGCATGAGGGTTCGGTACTTCAATTAACTGACAGATATCCTCACTCTGTTCTAGTGACTGTCTTCTTACTTGAGTGTCCCTAGGTATGTTACGAGTTCGGGATGTGGTTTCAATAGCTTCTCTTACATTTGGTCGTTGTGATACCTCTGTTGCCACAGGATAACGTGGGGGGGACTAGCCTGCCCTCCCGCTTCATATCCTGGATGTGGTATCGGAGGTGGTAGGGGGGTGGGGGGGCTGTCGCTACTACTGTATTATTATCTTCTTTGTGTACGTATGATGCTTTCGCATTTCTAGTGTTCTGTTCCCTTCGGTTCACTACCTCAATCCACCTATGTGCTTGACGGATACCCAATTGTCGCTGTTTTTCGCCTGCACATCTTAGGGTTGCCACCTTTTCAAATGCACAAAGTGGGACATTAGTGTTAGGAACGTGTAATTTGGCAGGGCAAAACATACCCACGGCCAGTACAAAGGACAGCAATTCACTTTTGCCAGGAGAGCAACCTATTCTTGTAGCATTTGAGTTGCTTATTCTGTTTATTATGATATTTTGGTGTTTCAGATACAAAATTACTGTTTTATGCTACCATTTAAGAAGATATCTGAGAAATCTTTGTCCTAATATATCAGGACATTTGCCATTTGTTCAGTTTGTTTGCAGGACACAACTGGCCAAGAGGACTGTCCCTCACAAAGTGGGACAGGTGGTTACCCTAGAACATCTGCATCACATTTTCAGTGATTCCAATGTTTCAGTAACGATATTTTGTCTAATATACCATCAATGTCATATTTATTACCCCATTTTGCAGAATATCTCACATTATGTGCTCTCTGCAATTGCATATACTTCACGTCACCCGTCAAACGCGGATCACATGATCTGTTTGTGCACTAATCTCCCATATCCTCTACACGACTGTTACGTAACCCTTCTCTCGTACCACGTGGTATCTCCTTCCCTGTATCCACTGTAGTGTCTACAATGACTATTTACTCTACTCTGTGTTCCCCTGATCTATGTCCAGATTTAAAACTACTTGGATTGTCTTCGACCTGCTATCACAACTGTTAACAGAAACAGAATGTAGTCTGGTCCCTGATCTACAATAGAGACAAAGAGGCAAACCCTCCTTACCTGAGCCTCCTGTTTATGACTGCACGTTTTCTTCTTGGGATCCAGTTTTCCGCTTTTCATCCACAGATCAGACAGTGGACAGCCTCTTTACACACAACAATTCAGTCGGAGGTCTTTTCACTCAAGAAGAACCATTTAGGCAAATTCTCCTGCGCAGATGTCTAACCACCCATGCACTCTGACCTGTAGCTTACCAAGGGAATTCCGGCTAAGAAGGACCACAATGTCAAATAAGTTGTTAAAACCAGACTGTAGAAATCAGTAGGCTTTTCTAAGTGACAGTCAATAACACAGGAAGCTCGGGTTCACAACGTTTTAGTAGTGTACACAGGCAGGCAAAATAATATACAGTCCAAGTATATGAGTTTTGTCTGACTCTATACAGTAAGCAATTTCTTTATATAGTGTTTACAATCAGCTTTTGCCCACCTTACTGACGTGGTCATTCACAGGGCATTTCCATCACTATGGTCCGCAATATTCTATACATACGTGGGTGCTGAGGTCATGCTTTTAAAATGTTTTCCCATGAGAATAACACAGCCTTGCAAGGCACCTGGTCAATTACAGTGTCCTTCTGTAATTGTAGCTGTTTCAAGGACCCTGGACTGTTCCGATACAATAGTCTGTTCATTTCTTAATACGTTCCTTTGTCTCTCTGGTAAGGAGTTGTACTCTATCTTCGATAGAGCTCACAAGGCCATCCTCCTCAGGGGAAGGGAGGATGTTATGCATGTACATACATTTATTTTTCTGTAACCCAGCAGATAATTAATGCTGAGAGACATAAGCCTGCTGTACTGGTTACTGCCAGGGTCAGAGTTCGATCACACTGCAGCTAAGCTTCACCAATTACATGCATGATCATTTCTACTGCCATATTGTGCGGTACAATTCAATGCATTATATAGTATTTTGCTTCTAAACTGGCACTTCATATGTGTTTCTATATATATTTTTCTAACAACATCCATCCGGCCATATGCATGTTGTTCCGTCCTTTACCTTGACCGTGTGTATTTGGCCGTCCGGCAACGCTACTCTCCACATGTGATGCCCCACCTTCCCCTTCTGTGCCTGTGGCACCCTGTTAGGACGTCCTGTTTGGTAGGCACATGTTCCGCTATATGTGTTTGACTTCTCTGCATAGCTAATCATCGATGCGGTGGTTCAACAACCCGACTTGTCTACATGTGTACAGTTATGTACACCGTGGCGTGTGCAAACCTATATGGTTTGGACGGGTACATACCACATGCGAGATGTACACATTCTGCAGACACATTCACATGCAGCCATTTCCATATCTGTACCTGAGGTGGGTTGGTGACATGTGGGGTACATATTTGCCCGCGTGGCACTGCCTAACACAATACTTCTTACCACATTTCAGGTATGCCCATTGTGTGTAGGTCTGTAGCTGCACAAGGATGCTAGCTGGTTTGGGTGCACAGGCGTACATGGGTGGGACTTACATGCTACAATGGGGCTATTGTGTATTACATCTGCATGCATGGGTTCTGCTTCTGGATATTACACTTAGACATACGCCGTCCTGTGTATGCGACAAACACGTTGCTGGGTGTGGGACATGTTGCTATGCACATGTTTGCCTGTGTTTAGGGTATATTGGTTCCTTCCTGCTGTTATGTTGACACAGCTACCCGGCTGTGTACTCTCACTACTGCTTGTGACCATTATGGTTGACACCTTTTCCAATGCCCATAGTGGGACATCTTTTGTGGAAACATTGGATTTTGCAGGAGAACACATACCCACAGCAAGTGGAGTTGACAGAACTTCACTTGTTTGCCATAATATATGCTTATTCTGTTAGCATTTGGGTTCCTTATTCAGTTTCTTATGCCATGTATGTGTTTCATATACAAAATATATGTTTTATGCTACTATTACAGGTATATTGCGGGAATATTTTTGGCAGGAAATCTCAGGTCATTTGCCAGTTTTTCGATTTTTGGCGGGACACAACTGTCCAATGAGGGACTGTCCATAGCAAAGTGGGACAGCTGGTAACCCTGGTGACCATGCCCATGTCGCTACTGGGGTTTCCACCTTTTCCAGTGGCCAAGGTGGGACATTTTCGGGACTCACATCAGATTTTACAGGCCGACACATACCCACGGTCACTATATAGCATAGAACTTCACTTGTTTGCCTAAATAAAAGCTTATTGTTGTAGCAGTTTGGTTGCTTATTCTGTTTCTTGTGACATTTAGGTATTTCAGTTACGGAAATAACCATTTCATGCAACCATTACATTAAATACGGGATATCATTATGTCCTACAATCTTAGCACATTTGCCGTTTTTAATATTTTTTATCAGGACACAACTGCCCATAGAGGGAGTGCCCCTCACAAAGTGGGACAGGTGGTAACCTTATTCGCTACTCCTATGTCGGTGCGGCGCGCTGACATGCTGCGGTACACCTTCTCTGGGTATGCCCACTGACGGTGCATTGCGGGACAAACACGGTGTTACGCGTATCCTTTGTTCCTTGGACGGGTACACTTAGGGCTTCGTGGGTTGTATTTTCTTCTCCGTTTTGTTGGGACGGGTACTATGTTGCATACTCTACGTGCGTTTCATTCTGCATGGGCCCTGGCTGCTGCCATTACTATTATGGGCGGACCATGGCAGTCAGCACATTAGGTTGCTCATCACCTGCTGGCTTAGCCACGCCTCCGGACGCATCCTACTTGGGCTCGCTCACGTACACTACGCACGTGCTGTGGTTGCGGCGCGCTCTCATTACTATGCATATGGTGCTACTATGCCGACTATTCACTGCACCGCCGGCGCAGGCCTTACACCGGCCTTGCGCCGAGCTTCATGAATCCCAATGATGGTTTTAAAGCATCCCATGTGTATATGTCTGAAATTTTTGACAAGGAATTTCTAATTATAAAGTCGTGTATTTCTTTGTTTAAAAATGTTTGAAAATCTTTTAGTTGTGTAAGGTAAGCAAGGATTCTTCTTATTTGCACATTAGGTGTTGCATTAATAAAAATTTCATTGACAATAACATTATGGTCAGAACGCAGGCATGATATAATCTTGGTGTTAGTTAAGTCATTTATTATTTGTATAACAAATAACAAAATTGCCCCTGACAGACACTGGAAAACCAGCAGGATAGTAAACGCCAGAACTTGGATAGTAACAAAAATCACCTGCTGGTAGTCACTCCACGGATGGATAAAGTCTCGTATACTGACACCTAAATCAATATGTTGGCGCCAAGAAAGCACCAACTTCGAAATCCAAAAGTCTGTTCAGTACCATATAATTCTTTCAAATGTGATGACTATTCAGTCCAAAAACCAACAGTTAGATAATGAACCAGAGTACTGTTTATTTCGGGTGAGCGCTTTCGCTTACAGCTTTTACAAACCACAAATACAATCCACAAAAAGACATCTATATATATAAATAACTGTCAGTGAGTTCAATTAAGCAATTAATGTTGACAATTAAAATTAAAAGGTATAAGTACATATAACCCCACAAGTAAAACTAAACCTAAAAAATTCTTGTTTAGGTATATGATAAGATATGGTAACATTAAATTTAAAGGAATTATACTTGTAAAAACCAATAAATCATTACATAAATATCTAAAATTAAAGTGTATATGTAAATGTATATTCATATATGTATATATAAAATAAACTCATTTACATATGAGTGTAAAAAGCATTATATCAATGCTAAATAATTTTAATAAAGAACAGTATCTGATGTGACATAAATATAACTAAAACACTTAACATAAAACATCAATAAACATAGCTCCATAGAAGCTTCATATAAAATACAAACAATGAACTGAAATGTATAGGTGCTATTCTTAAATAGCTGATAGTAGTGTGATGTGCAAATGAAAGAGACTGGAAAAATTAAATTCTGTGTCTTTTTCTTTTAAGGGCTGGCTTTAATGGGACTCTCTCATTGAGGCCAGGGGGAAGGTGCGCTCTGGTTTTTATGATCCATTCTGCTTCTATAGATTCTGTTAAGTTCCTAATGTCACCACCTCTAACACTGTCCTCAGTGACTTGTAAAGCAGAGAAGATGAAACTATGACTATCACCTGCACTCATGATATGTTTTGACAATGCATTTACTTCAGAACGGATACGAATTTGATACAAATGTTCTCCAATTCTTTCTTTAAACATTCTATCCGTCTTTCCTATATAGAAAGATGAACATATTGTGCATCTAGCCAAATAAATCACATGTTTGGTGTTGCAACTTGCATTCACCTTGACATTAATAAAGTCACCTGTCACTGGATGTATGAATGCATTAACATTAGAGATGTGACTGCAATAACTACATCTATTACAAGTTCTAGTTCCTTCAAAGGCCTTGGTATCCTTACTAGTTTTTGAATCAACACTACAGAGTAGTTTGTATAAGTTACTCTTGTTCCTATATGCAAATTTAGGTTCATCTTGTATGTGTTTAGATACCTCCGGATCTATATTAAGTATGTCCCAATGTTTATAAATGGGCTCTCTTATGTGATGTATGTCCTGTGTATAGTACAGAATATACCTAAGAGTCTTATCATCCTGTTGTGTCATGTTATTGTCTTTTGATCCGTACTCATCCCTGCCAAGATCTGAAAATATGGGACATGCTTGAGCTTGACGTAACATCCTAACATTTGTGATTGCACTAGTAATCTCTGCAGAACTATACTGTCTCTGACGGAACCTACTTTCCAGTTCCATAAGTTCTTCATTGAATAAAGTAGGGGAAGAGTTTAACCTTGAAACTCTCATGCATTGGCCCTTTAATACATTTCTAAAAATGTGAGGGGGGTGCATACTATCTCTATTGAGCAAAGTATTTTTGTGGCAGGTTTTGCGATGTACCCCTGTGTTGAAGTCCCATTGGGCAAGCGCTTTATACTAACATCCAAGAATGAAATTGCTTCTTTAGAATAAGCAATGGTAAACTTCAAAAAAGTTGTTAACTCATTTGCTTCTTCATAAAAAGCAACTAGATCCTGAACATGACCTTTCCATAAGAAAAAAAGGTCATCTACAAATCGTTTGTAAAAGACGACATGTCTCTTATAGGTTTCCAATTTACACATCTTTTCTTCCTCCCATAGGGCCATGACAAGGTTGGCGTAGCTATTGGCACAAGAAGTGCCCATAGCTATGCCATCCTTCTGTAGATAGAACTTACCATCAAAGATAAATATATTACTTTCTAATACCATTTCTAATAGATTGCATAGAACTTCAATTCGGCTAGTGGGCATGTTGGAATGTCTATTAAGATACAAGTGTATAAACTCCAAACCCTTGTCATTAGGAATGTTGGTGAATAATGACTTCACATCCATTGTGACAAGTAACAATTCTGATGAATTACTCAATGGTATTACTGCTTCATAAAAGTCTAACAGAAACTCCTTAGAGTCTTTAAGTATAGTGGTGTGGTTAAAGACAAAGGGTTTCAAAGTCTTCTCTAGATAAAACAAAATATTTTCAGTAACCCACCCTCTCCCAGAGACAATGGGTCTCATAGGGGGGTCTTTGAGGTCTTTGTGAATTTTGGGTAGGCCCTTAATAATTGGAGTAATAGGTTCATCTAATACCAAATAATCATACAATTGATAATCGATTATGCCCATTTTATACAACTCTTCCAAGCCATTATGTACATTGTTAATAACTCGAATTACATCATTCTGCTGTAGTACTACATAATGGTCAGGGTCATTCAACATAGCCTGCATTCTCTTTTTATAATCAATAGTATCAAACACCACTATCGGACCGCCCTTGTCAGCTGGTCTGATTGTGATATTATTGTCATATATTAGACTATTAAGCGCTCTAGATTGTTTCAATGTAAGGTTGCCCCTCTTAGTTTTAACTTGTTTACTTTGTAGAGAGTATAAGTCCTTCTCAACTGCTTTATAAAAGACCTCAATCAAAGGATGTAAGTTAGGAATCATTAAGCTAGGTTTCTTGAAACTTATAGTACTTCCGGCTAGAGGTTTCTCACTAAACATCACTTTCAATTGCAAGTTCCTAGTAAATAATTTCAAGTCCAAAATGGACTCAGTAATGCTACTAGCCTTTGTGGGTACAAAGGACAAACCTTTATTCAACACCTCTAGATCATTCTCATCTAATGGTCTATGTGAAAGATTATGGACTAGGTTAATTTCTCCCACATTCTTTTGATAGTGGGTTCTCTCAAGTTGTTGGATGGAGCCTTTCTCTTCTGTCTGCCCCTGCTCATTGAGCGATCCCTGGCTTTGTGGCGTTGGTCTGCTATAGGGAAAGGGCAGGATAATTCTTGGGTATCACCTTGTATCTGTGAGAGTCTTGTCTTACTACGTACTACCTGTGTGGAAGATGTAGATAATGAATCTACTACTTGCCCATTGTGCCTCATCATGGAAGTACTGTTGTTTTCTATAAAATCATTACCAGAATGAGATGCTATACGTACTTCACTATCTGTAACAGAAGCATGATTAATTCTGGAATCATTACTGACTACATTACTTGTAATGGGTAATGTAACAATGTTGCTTGCCCCACTATTATGTACAGAATTGTTGGCTACAGTACCTGTGATAGGTGTAGTGATGGTGGCAGTTAACGCATCATTACGTGCAGTGTTGTTGCGAGTATTGGAAACCATGGCAGTATTGGAATTATATCTAGGCCAAGTGAAAACTTGACCGTTAGAAAAATCATAACTATCCCTTGATAACTTATGTCTTTTTTGTTCCAATAACCTCTTTTCAAACAACATCACATTATCCATTATTTGCTCTAATTTAGACTCAACTATTTCATCACTAAAATTATCATACAGTTCATTTTGACTCTTTTTGATAGAGTCACATAAAGTATGTTCTTCCGGTAAGAAAAAGTCATTTAAGAGCTTCATATATTTTAAGCTCACCTCTATATTCAGCTGTTGCCATCGTCGTAAAAGTTCAGGATACATGTTGCCTGTTGTCGGCATTTTCAACACTCTTAGGCCCCTAGGTATAATCCTTTTGTTGATGCACATTTCAAAGTGGAAGCGCTGCATCTGCAGACGCTTCAGTTTTAAAAGTTCAAGTTCAATCCCACTCAAAATGGATCTTATTTTTTCAGCGTCTACATTACTTATCGTATTATCTTCATAAGTAAAAGAAGAAAAGTCACAGTCTGCTAAAGGGTTCACGCTGTTCTCCAAACAGCGTTGAAGTCGTTCTTTTGATGTACGCTAGCTCATCAATCCGTTCGGGTTATACGGAAGCTCCACAGCAACGTCATTTACGTCAACAGCAACATCAGCCATGGGGTCGCCAAATGGGACAGCGTAATAAAACAAAATTAATATAACAAATAACAAAATTGCCCCTGGCAGACACTGGAAAACCAGCAGGATAGTAAACGCCAGAACTTGGATAGTAACAAAAATCACCTGCTGGTAGTCACTCCACGGATGGATAAAGTCTCGTATACTGACACCCAAATCAATATGTTGGCGCCAAGAAAGCACCAACTTCGAAATCCAAAAGTCTGTTCAGTACCATATAATTCTTTCAAACGTGATGACTATTCAGTCCAAATACCAACAGATAGTGAACCAGAGTACTGTTTATTTTGGGTGAGCGCTTTCGCTTACAGCTTTTTCAAACCACAAATACAATCCACAAAAAGACATCTATATATATAAATAACTGTCAATGAGTTCAATTAAGCAATTAATGTTGACAATTAAAATTAAAAGGTATATGTACATTAACCACTCAAGTAAAACTAAACCTAAAAAATTATTGTATAGTATATGATAAGATATGGTAACATTAAATTTATAGGAATTATACTTGTAAAAACCAATAAATCATTACATAAATATCTAAAATTAAAGTGTATATGTAAATGTATATTCATATATGTATATATAAAAGAAACTCATTTACATATGAGTGTAAAAAGCATTATATCAATGCTAGATAATTTTAATAAGTAACAGTATCTGATGTGACATAAATATAACTAAAACACTTAACATAAAACATCAATAAACATAGCTCCATAGAAGCTTCATATAAAATACAAACAATGAACTGAAATGTATAGGTGCTATTCTTAAATAGCTGATAGTAGTGTGATGTGCAAATGAAAGAGACTAGAAAAATTAAATTCTGTGTCTTTTTCTTTTAAGGGCTGGCTTTAATGGGACTCTATCATTGAGGCCAGGGGGAAGGTGCGCTGGGTAACCTGGTAGGGATGTTCTTGAAATCATATCATCTACACTAAGTATAAGCATTAATGAATCTGGCCTAAAGTTTATTAGAGTGCACACATAGCGTACACTTTGTGACAACCTTTATGAAGCTGGCCTAATTATTGTGAGGTGATTGAGAGGAAATGGACTATTTAATTAAATACAGTACACTATTCAGGGTTAAACAATATGGTCCATTTAAGACCAGTTTTAAAATAAACAGATCTGAAGCATTGAATAAAATATGTACATATTCATGAAGCAGTTTATTAAAGCGTACCTTGTAGGTCATGTGATTAACTAGATGTATTGAAAGACAAAAAGGTATTTTTTTTAATTTACCTGATTAAACTTGTGTGAAAACATGCTTAAGTGAAATACTAATTGAGACAGTTTGTACTATTATAGTTTAAATGTTTTTATTTAATAGTACAATGTGTTGTCTGGAGATTGCATGCAACACTTTGGAGAGATATCACCATACTTATTTTAAGCAGCTGTTTTTCTTTTGTTGGAACTTGCTAACAGACCTGGAGAAGTTACTGTTGTCCATGCAAGGAGACAATGATACTGGAGTCATCAAAGGTGGAATGGACAATGAGATCATGATGCAGCAGGCTAAGAGAGCTGGAAGAGTTTGTGGTGCCCCTGAATGGAAACAGATGCACTGAGATGGCACAAAGATGATTAAACACTGACGGCACTGTGGTACATCCCCCTCACATCTCAGTGGAAGATGCACCAAGTTAGTAACACATAAGATGGATTTTGTTACAGCAATACTGTACAAATGGAATGTGGGCTGAACACAGCATGTGTTGCTCGTGTGTTGTTCATGTGTTCTCAGAAATGGAACGCCTAATGTGTCCTCTGCTGGTCCCTGAATGTTCCACTAAATGTGAAAAACAAATGCTATGTATACCTTGGTCACCAATAAGATATGAAGGCTGCTCATTCTTACAGACCTGCATCTGGTAATACAATTCAGGGAAACTCTGTACAATATCACAATCTCTGTAGAAATCATAAGTAGGCTTTTGGTCACTGAAATTATGGAATGCTGTTCAGTTTTGTTTGCATTGCTGCTTGGCAGCTCCTCAAGATTACAGGTGGAAATTGTCAAGGCTGAATGTTCTTAGATATTACTCTATGACTGGTTTTGCAGTCCTCAGTATTTCTGGTGCCTTCACCTTTAATATTTTCAGCAAGCTTAACTCTTTTGTAATAATGTTTTGCCACAAGTTATAAGTATTACTATTTGTTGTGCTCACATTGTATGCATATTTTAGTTTTTTATCACCTCATTTCCCTTTGCACCTTCATCTGTATTACTTGATACTGTCATTTGCATATATTCTAAGCAGCTAGTTTCTGCTCACTGCATACTAGCACATCATGGGGCCATGAATGCCTACATACAGTGGATATAAAAAGTTTACACACCCCTGTTAAAATGCTATTTTTTTCTGATATAAAAAAATGAGACCACAATAAATAATTTCAAAACTTTTCCCACCTTTAATGTGACCTACAACCTGGGAAAATGCCCCATGTCAACAGAACAAGGGTAAAATGGTCAAAACTACTTTTTTCATGTACAGAACATGTGCTAGCTTTTAAATTAATCTTAATTAATCTACCGTTCCATCAGTGGCAACTGCATGATAAATCGACTACTAAACATTGTCGGATAAAGCTGTTTATTTTGATCACAGTTTTTCATAGAAAATCACTGCAAATCACACTTTCTAAGTAGGCACATGTGGTGATCCCTTTTGTTTTGGATATTTCTTCCTTTTGCATGTCTGTGTGAATGTGGAGTTGGTACATACAAACTCAGAGGGTAAGGGTAGCTTGCTCCCTTCTGGGGTAGTACAGGAAAATTTGACCTCTGCAAAACCTCTTGCATTTTAATTTTCAGGATGCTAATCTCAAGCAGTTGTGCTTGACGAGTTGGACTCTTTGCGACTTGTAACTCAAGAAGTCCTAATGGAAGCTATTTCATATTCTCATAAGGGTCCCTCATTGTTTCAGTTCATGTAAAAGGATTACATGCTCTACAGTGATACCACCTGAACATTCTCTTACTGATATGTATGCAGCTGGAAGTTTTAACATGATGACCAGTCCTTTGTCCATTAAATAAACCCTTCAAGTACAAATTAATATAAACAAACTCAACGACTATAAGCAAACAAATAGCAGCTGAAGGATAATAGCCAAGATGAAGCCAAGTGTTTATTAAGCTCTTTTCGTACCTCTAATAGTAGAACTTCATCAGACAAAAACAGTCAGTACAATCAAACCATTTAAACGTTTTAAAACATCTATGCAATGTTCTAAATACACCAGTAACAAACTATTTCCTTAGCATGTTATCATTAACTCTCTTGTGCCTGGAACCTATTAAAAGCCAATGCAAGAAAGCCTTGTTTAAGAAATGTTTGAAATATGTGAATTTAAAATGAATGTGTTTAAAACATGTATAGTTTTACCTTTCAACTATGCACGTATATACATGTAAAAATATTGCATATGCGTAAGAAAAGACTTAAGAACACAAATTACAAGAGTTTTTAAATTATTATTATTGGACAAACTACATTATCTTGTTAAGCTTTTTAACTTTAAGGTACACAGAATAGAACACATTTCATTAAGCCCAGGATATTGCCCAGCATTAAGTCGCAGTTGCCATACTAACTCAAGTCTCTCCAACATGAGAGAAGCTGGCCCAGCCCTTTCATCAATTGTTACTTTATCTATGGCTCTAAATTTAAAACAGTGTTCAGAAAACTCACATACATACTTAGCTA
Organism: Protopterus annectens; assembly: GCF_019279795.1. Classification (NCBI taxonomy): domain Eukaryota; kingdom Metazoa; phylum Chordata; order Ceratodontiformes; family Protopteridae; genus Protopterus; species Protopterus annectens. The sequence goes on along the minus strand of NC_056729.1, from coordinate 199,834,044 downwards.
GTGTGTTTTCAAGTTTACCCCTTCTTATGTTGTATAGGTGTTTGTATACTCTTACTTTAAGTTTACGATCAGTCTTGCCCACATAGAATGCTGGGCAAAGTTGGCTTTGGGCCACATAAACTATCATATTGAAGTTCCATGTAAACTTCCTCCCTGTACAATATTTCCTGTTGTTAATTTGATATGTTTGCCCAATATTCATATATCTACAGTAGTTGCACATACCACATGCAATCATCCTTGGATATCTAACCAGTTGTATCCTTTTATTTTCTAACAAGTTTTTCAAATTCGTACCATTATTAAAAATTACTTGGGAGGGATTATTAAACTCACTTGGTAGTGATGCCTGTCCTCTAAGTAAGGTCCAGTTTTTGTATATTATTTTCTTAAACTCTAATGTGTTTATGTTAAAAGTTGTGATGAAATTGTACATCACTTGAAATTTATCTTCCATCCCAGAACTTACCTCATTCACCCCAGTAGTAATGCTCATATGTAGTGTAGTAGTGGTTCCCTGCTTTAGAATAGGACTGGTTCATAGGTTCATAGGTCGGTACTAGGCTATTGACCCTAGGGCCTATACAAGCCTAGCCATAACAATTCCCTGGCTATATGTACCATTGTATGTACCATTATCCCTTTTCCTTTTAAATTCATTAGTTAAAATCTAAAACTGGTGCATCTGGGTAACCACATCTCAGGAACATGCTCCTCAAATTAATGCATTCCTCTATAAAGTCGTCGTCCATTGTCACCATTCTAGCTGCCCTGACCAGCTGATCCTTCACCACTGAATGTTTCTGGTGAAATGGGTGAGAGCTTGAAAAGTGCAGGAATGCGTTTGACTATGTTTCCTTTCTAAAGATTTTTGCTGTATATCTATTTTGGTTTCTGTCCTTCTTGATTTGATTATCTTAATAAGCTATTACCTCCTTGTTAAAGTTAAATGTAAACTGCAAAAAGTCTGTAGTTTAGTTAAAATAGTCAGCCAATTCTTTTGCTACATTTTCTTCAGCTTTAATAATTAAAAAGATGTTGCCTAGAAATCTTGTATAGAAATATATTTTTCTTTGATCTGTGTGTTCTTTTTAATGTACTCCTGCTCCCAGTAAGCCATCACTAAATTTGAAAAACTCACCCTACATGGGGAACCCATTGCTACACCCACTTTTTGTAAATAAAATTCCTTGTCGAAGGTAATATAGTTGTTAGTTAATATAATGTCAAGTAGTTCTTCAACCAGTGAGATTTCATTAGCTGGTGCCCCTTTATGTTTCATCATATATGAGACCAATTCAATCCGCTCAATATGGGGGATAGACATGTAAAAATCCTTGATGTCTATGGTCAAAAAGTTGTACTCGTCATTGTAATCAAATTCATTTAGGCTACTCAGGAAAGACCACGAATCTTTGCAAATTTGAGGTTCTTCTTTAATGTATTTTTTAAGAATCATGTCAACCATTTTTGAACAAGGATACGTGATCGAATTCCTGGCATACACCAGAGGTCTCATTGGTGGGTTGGTAATACCTTTGTGGACCTTGGGGGTGCCAAAAAGGACAGGAATCTATTCTGGCTTCAATAAGCATGTCATTAATACAAGTATTGATCCGTGCATATGCTATGTTAACTTCATTTTTAGACACACAAATGTAAGTATCACTCTGTAAAATTTCCTTAATTTTAGAATTATAAAGGTCTATATTCATTTTACCAACCCCCCCCCCCTTGTTAGGTTTCATCACTCTGACAATTAAATTCTGTAGTTCATTCAGTAATGTTTTTTCAGTTCTAGTAATATTCAAACTTTTGTGTTTAATGTTGTTATTCAGAATACAGTTCCTAAAGTTCAGTTCACATATTCTTTCAAAGAAGGATAACAATGGATGCAAAGGGGGGTTAAATGTGCTAGTGACATAAAATCCTTCATTTCTAACTTCCTTACTTCCAGGCATTGCTGTTAAATTTAACTTCCAAAAACTTTTAAATCTAACAGTGCTTTAACCACATCAGCCTTAACATCAGGAACAAAAGTAAATCCCTTAGCTAATAAATCAGCAAGCTCACTTTCAATCAAAAAGGGTCAATAATTGTATACTGTGAAATCTCTGTCTTTATTAAGTATTAGTTCAATGTTATTGTTGTCTAGTGATGAACCATAACTTAAGTCAGTCATTACCTCTTGTGTTTGTTCAATTTCCACCTGTTGTTGCTCTGTTGTTGGTGCTCTCAATATGGGTTGTGATTGTGCCCCTTCTTGTAAAAATTTCGATTATCCTGCCATTGGTCATTAGGATTGTAATCCATTTGGTCAGTTTCTTGTCCATATGGTGCTGCCTCATTATTTCTATTGTTAGCAGAAATCCTTTCACTTCTATGTAGTGGAGGTATAGCATGTTGGTTTCCTCCATTCGCACTAGCTGACGTCATATCATTCTGTACAGTACTTTCAACTCCTCCCATGTTGTCAACGTTGTTGCCAATTTGTCCAATAAATTCCATGTTTGAGATGGGGGTGGTTTTGGGTAAGCTAAATCACTACTGTATTCCCTACGGACTCTATTCAGTTTTTTAACCTTATTTTCATGTAATTTGTTTAAATACTGATCGGTACTGGTGAAAATACGATCATAGTCATTATGATAATGCTCAAAATTCATATTTTTTTAATTTCATGGTCAAGGTGCACAATTTTGGTCTCAATACTATCAGCTGAAATTGTGTAGTGTTTCATCATGAGTTCTAACAATTCAAGACCATGCTTATTAAACAGTTTTAACAGGTGCTGGTGAAATAATGAACCTGCCTCTAGACCCAGTGGGTATTGCCATACTCGGAGTCCTTTAGGCACAATATTGTCCTTAATGCATTCACAAATGTAGCTAATTTCTAGTTGTAGTTTCTTGCATTTTAACAAGTTAAAATCCAAAGTCTTAAGTTGCGTAGCGATATCTACACTCCCTCCAGCCGGATGTCCTCCATTAAACTGCTTGGTTGGAAATTCAACAAAACTGGTTCATTTAACCAGTTATTCAGGTTTGGGACACTAATAAGCTCAGAGGAAGTCACTTTGTTTATTGCTGCCCTGTTATCACTACTAGGGCTAATACATTGTAGTCTCTCTTGGTTAGATACTTGAGTACTAGTTCACAGATCACCATTACTAGGAGAAGAGGCGACAACAGCTGAAAAGGTAGTGACTGTTGAATCTTTCCTTCTTTGACTTGCACTGTCTTTTTGGTGGTTTTGGGAAGATGATTCATTCAATAAGTCCAGCTTAGTTGTGAAATCTTCCACCCATTGTGAAAGCAGGGGCACTAAGGTGGTCAAGTTACTGATGTCTTCATTGGTAGTGTGTGTTGAAGTAAGGCTATTAATGTATTTTTTAAGAATTGTGTCAACCATTTTTTGCACAAGGATATGTGATGGAATTCCTGGCATCCACCAGAGGCCTCATTGGTGGGTTGGTAATACTTTTGTGGACATGCTAGTGGAATAGTTTGTTATTGGCATATTTAGAACATTTGATAGATGTTTTAAAACGTTTAAATGGTTTGATTGTATTGACTGTTTTTATCTGATGAAGTTCTGCTATTAGAGGAACAAAAGCGCTTAATAAACACTTTGTTTCAACTTGGTTATTATCCTTATTTGATTGTAAATAAACCCTTCAAATCAGAACTGTATCTATATGAAAAGTTTGGCCTATGTCCTAGTGTGTGTGTGTGTGTGTGTGTGTGTATTTGCAAATTAGTTAATAAAATGCATTATTTTTCATAACCTTTTCCATTTCTGTACTAGCAACTGAATAATTATTATGTCCTACTCTAATTTTAATAATATATGTGAATCTCTCTCACATCCTGTCCACTTAAACATGAACTAGACCTATTTTCAAAATAGGAGCATTGCACACTCAAATATATGTCTGCCAAAACTTCTAATTGTTAAGCATTAGACATACCTGTGATAAGTTTTGCTTTTTTAGCCTAGACTCACTGTAACCCTTATTCTCAAAACTCTTCATTTTTGCATTGAATATTGCCTGGTTTTCCTTGTCATCAGAGGTACATCATACTATTTTCCTGAACTAATCAAGGAATGTCTGCAGGAAATAGATGTGTTTTATAGTTCTTCTCAGCCAGCTAAACTGTTAAAGTCATAGTATAGTATATGTGAGATGCTTAATTGTTAAACAACAAAGCTAAAAATAAAACTGATGCATGTCCCATGTTTATATACAAACACTCAAAGAATATCAAACGTGAATACCAAACATAAAATAGATGAAAAAAATCAGAAAATATTAATTGTTTTAGACATAGCTACTGTGGGGACATAAAGAACGTGATTATCTGAAACATCCTGATAAAGCAAAACAAAATATATTTGATAAAGGTGATTGTTCATCAGAATATGTAGTATATGTAGCAATGTGTACGTCTTACTGCTTTTATGTAAACAAAACAGACCAGCCATTATATTTCCACATAAGAGATATAGTTATATGATGTACACTTGGGTACTTTGTTTAATTCACTGCATGAACAGAGCAGAGACACTGATACTGAAGTTTGTTTTATATTTTCAGTGGTGTGTGGTTTAAATAAAGGTGGTAGTGTGAGAAAGTAAACATTCATTTACCACACTGTGAATGAATATGACAAACCAAACTGAACTGTTCCAGAGAACATGGATTAAAAGATGTACCCCACTCAAGCCATATCAGCCTAACAATAATATGAATGCATTTTATCAGGCATCTTGTCTTTTGTCATTGTAATGCTTTCATTTTGTTAAATGCTAATTTTGCTGTATGCATTGTTTTTGTGAATTTATTTTTCATTAACATATTTAATTGCTCACATACTTTTGAGCAAGTGTTACCAAAACCTTTTTAAGATTGTTTACCTAGCAGGTGCTTCAAGAAGGACATGACAGTGTATTACTGAAATCCAAATGCCTGTGTTTTTATCTTTTTAATAAATAAAATACTTTCTTTTTTGTAGTTCCATCTGTGTTTGTCAACTCCACTCATGATGCTGTTCTCTGTTTTGAATTTGTGCTTTGCTTCACTCGACCTCTGGGTTGCTATCTTTTTTTTTCAAATATTTTTTTTATTTTCCTTCTTCTGTTGTGTAGTATGCATGTCACAAAATCCATTCATTATGCAAGATACAGTACAAGCATAATTTTTTAAGAAGAATTCACACATAGTTAGGTACATCATGTATCAAGAGAATTTTCAGTATTACAAAAAACTACACTGATAACATCCTATATATACTAGGTACAAGAGAGTGCTACAGTCAATTTCTAATTAACATTGTGTCACAGTTAACATACTGTTGATATATATATATATATATATATATATATATATATATATATATATATATATATATATATATATGTGTGTGTGTGTGTGTGTGTGTGTAGAATAGAGGTGACACAAAACTCATGAGGGTGAGTGCTTTGTGCCTTTTGCATTTAATAGTTACAATAATTTGTCATTCCATGTTCAGCTAACCTTTCAAAATATGATTCAGGAGAACACTCCGATATTTCATGAAATAGTAATGGTTATTTTGGTTATTCATTACATATTTATGTGCTGATATATACTTTATTGCCATACTTCTGAAGCCCTCCCATGATAGTTTGGTTTGATCTAGCCGGTTCTGGGAAATCTACAGTTTTACTGAACAGAGTAATTTGAATGTGCAGGTTAAACTTGGGTAATTTTTGAGAGGTAATATGCAAAATTGCAAACTCCCATGATAATGTAGATTTTTGATATCCTAGCTTCTCTAGTCTAACTTCAATGAACACCATAATTTAGAAGCGCATTTGCAGCTCCAGAATATATGGAGTAACTGCTATTTGTGAGTAAGAACAGAGACAGTTTGGAGAGACCTCCGAATTGAAGTTGAAAAGTTTTTCTGGGGTGAAGTAAACATTGTTGATTATCATTAATTGAGTATATATGAGTTGTTGAAAGGGATTCATTTTAGTGTTGCTTCAATAGAATTAGATTTCTGGTTTTCAGAGCATTCTTTGATCTTATCAGTCCAGTATTTTGAATACAGTAATGATAACTGGTATTTAAGAGATACTGTTAACTAGTAAGTGTTAAATAGCATCTTTTTCTTTAAGGTTAGTAAGTTCCATAATGTAGTACATGTATTTAATTATTTTTTATTAGCCTCAAAGTTACTGAATATTGAAATACACAGTTCTCTGATTTGCTTTAGCATTATGATGCATCCTTGTGGAAGGTTGAGAACATTCCTTATGTCTTCTAAAGACTTTTTCCTATGTCTGTAAATATCCCAGACTTTGCTACCTTAATGTGCAGGTAGTTGTTCAGATTTAACATCTCTTTATTTAGTCTGAGATTTGGGTTCAAATGTAGTGGCTGTAAGAGGATATAAGTAGTTGCTAGATTTAAAGCTTTCAACAATTTCTGACACCTTTTTATTCTATGTTTTAAGCAGAAATGAAAATTGCTATCCTTTAAGGTCCCTTGATTTAAGAAAGGAATGGCATTGGCATTAATTTTACTGTTTTTGATATACTTATACCATAGTTTGATCCATAGTGGATTACATTCTTTATTATTGGGATTATAGTCAGCAACTTGTATAAACCTGTTAGCACATATTATGTCATAATATAGATTTAATTCAGGTAATCCCAATCCACTCTTTTCTTTCAGATGCATTCATTTCTGGTAACTAATTCTGACTGACAGGATACCAGATAAATTTAGCTAAAGCGACATTCAGTTTCTTAAAAAAAGGTTTTGTGAACTATTACGTTTATTGCATTTAGCTGAAATAGTAGCCTTGGAAGAATATTCATATCTCTGGATATCCTCATTAATGTCTGACCAAACCGGAGGTAAGTTATTCTCTATGAATAGTTTTGGGTTATGGTCAAATGTGATACCTAAAATTTAAGGTTATATTTTAACTTTATTCCTGAATCTGGAAAATTTGAAAGTGAAACAGAAATCGATTCATTTCAGTGAAATCTCACACTATCGCTCTTCCTTGCCAGTAAAACAGTGGTACCATTCAAAAATGAAAGCAAGTTAAGAATGATCCTAAGAGTGAATCAATTCAGCTAAGAAAAGCAACAGGTATAATCCAGTGGAGCCCTGAGATTATATTAAAAAAAAATCCCTTTAAATATGAAAAGAATGAAAAGCTGCTCAAAATCATTCAAAGAAAATCTTTATTATGAATGTATTTCATGACTTGGTAGCTGAGTGCTGATCTGGAAAATAAGATTCAGTGTGGCTTATTACATTGATAGGGAAAATAAAGGGCTTTACATGATTAATTTGATAGTTTGAGACTTTTGAGAAACTATTGATTTAGTCAAGAATTTTGCCTAAGCCTGTGTTAGGGAGTGAGAAGTATAGATTTAAATCAACAGCAAAGACTGTAAGTACAATTTTGTTCTTAAAAATTTCTGGGATATGATGGTACGTTTTTTGAGTTATAAGTAAAAATAGAGGTTCTATACATAAATTAAAAGGATAGGGAGATAATGGATATCCTTGTCAGGTCCCATTTACTATTTTTATTGGATTTGAATTTATCTTGTTTATGTGTAGAATTGTGTTAATGCTCTCATTTAAAAGTTTTATTATATTTATATATTTTTGTGGTATATTGAAGTGTGGTAATACAGAGAAAAAAAGTTTACATTTACTCTGTCAAAAGCTTTACAAGCATCAATGTTTTTTATATTGTTTAGATAATAATATCATTGTATCTAAAGTTAATGCTTTGCCACAAGTCTGACTGCCATGCATAAATCCTGATTGTCCAGGTGATATTATGTTAGGTAATACTTTCTTTTAAATTTGTTTGCAAGTATTGCAGCTAAAATTTTGATGCATAGATTTATGAGTGAAACTGGTCTATAATTTCCAGGTTTTTAAAATCTGACTTACTTTTGGGTATAAAAAAATGTTTTTGAGTTATTTAAATGTAAATCTGTAATGCTATATTCTCATATGTAATGATAGACTTTGAGTAAGAGTTTTGATATCTTTTGCCCAAAGGATTTATAGAACTCTGCTGTGTAACCATCTGGTCCAGGAGCTTTACCTGTTTTCAAACTATTTATTACTGAAAGGATTTCTTGTTGTGTGAAGGGACCTTTAAGTGAGTCCTTCTGAGCTTGACTATTCTTTGCAAAGGTTAGATACCTTAAGAAGCGATCCCTCTCTAAATTAGTAGTTTTTAGTTTTTGTGAGCCATGTAAGTTTGAGTATAAATCTTCAAAAGTTTTAATAATGTCTTGATTAGTATTATATGTATTCCCTTGGAATAAAATTTCTGTTCTCTTAGCGGCCTTGTTGTTTACATTAATTAACCTCACCAATAATTTTGAGGGAGTTTGTGCCCAATCTGAACACTTTGCTAGGGTTTTAATTTCTGAGAAGGAGAACTGTTCTGCATGCCCAATATATATATTTTTGTAAGTTATTCATTTGTTCTTCTAGTAATGAGTTTTTTAATTGATTCTTAAATTTTGTTTATTTTATCTTTAATTCTGGTCTCTTTTTCTTTGAATACTTTTTTTATAATATGATGCTTTCTTTATTAAAATTCCCCTAATTTTAGCTTTGCTTGCTGCTCATTGTATATTGTAGGGAATATCAGTCAGTGTTAGGTCATGCTCAAGTTCCTCTAATACATTATTAATTTCCCGTATTATATATTTTTTTCTGTAGCAAGTTCAGGTTTAAGGACCAGTTTATACCCCCTTTTTTAGATTAATATCACTAGGCCAACTTATTTTAATTGTAATGTTCCAGTGGTCTGATAAGAAGATTGGTTCTGTACAGTAATTTATTTGTGCCTTAAAGAATATCTCAGATATCAGAAAGAAGTCAGGTCTGGACCATGATTTTTAACACTAAGAGTAGTATGTGAATTTTGTTGCTGATGGATTTTTGTCCTGATACTAATATAGTCAACTAAGTTAAAGTCTGTTATTAGGTCATTTATCACTAAGGAGGCCTGGGTGTTATAATTTTTGCTTCTACTTGTTCTATCTGTTATGGGATCAGCTATAGTATTCCAGTCACCTCCTATAATATAGTAATAGTTTGGAAATCTAGTTAGACTGTTATAGATTTCCACGATAAAGTCTTGTTGTTTTGCATATGGCCTATACATACTCAAGAAAAGGGTCTATATTGAAAACTCGAACGTTGACTTACCCGAACACCTAAATGCTGACACATATTCCACGAATCGCAAATACACTGAATGCCCTAAACCACGAAATTCAAAAACTCGAAATATCATAGTTGTCCCATCTCACCACCCACTCCATACTACCTAACTAAATAAACCACATAAATACACTAAACAAAACCCTACTGCTAACCCTAAACTAAACCCTACTTCTAACCTTACACTAAATCTTTCATATACCACCAAGTATGCACTTAACTTAACCCGCACCCTAACCATAAGGTCCGTAACTATCGCACACTTACCTTAAAAAGCTATACCCAAACAAACTAAATAATCCACGCACACACATTTAATAAAACCCTACTTCTAACCCTACACTAAATCTAACATACATTACCATCTATGCACTTACCTTAACCTGCACCCTAACTATTGCTCACTTACCTTACGGAGCTATACCGCAGAAGGGTCAACCATGATGAATTGACGTTTTGGATTTCGCACTTCAGGTCGATCGATGTTTTTGCAGTTCGATGAAGATGTGTCAGTGTTTAGGTGTTCGGGTAAGTCAACGTTCGAGTTTTCAATATAGACCCCAAGAAAAGGAGCAGTTTCTGTAAACTAGAGCTTTTAATTGAAAAAATAGCATCATTTTCCATTTATATCTGAGTGGTTATGTATAATCATCTCTTTAAATAAATTTTTAATTAAAATATCCACCCCTTATTATTTGTTTCACTACCTGACGCTGTTGTTGTTTTTATCTATTTTTCTCCTTCTCATGCATCCAATCATCCTTTAACATATAATACTCGTGTATAAATATATCATTAGCTTCTGATTTAAATGCTAAATGTATAACAAGTCTCCTTTTCTTTTTATCTTGTATCCCTTTTAGATTCCATGAGTCAGTTATCCATATCTCATTTTCTTATTATTTTCTTAATACTAATTTGTTTAGATATCTTCTCCTTATATTTGCACAAATAACATTTTTTAGCTTGAGCAAATATGTCTCTGTTCATGTAGCAGTTATCTCTTCCAGCTCTTCCCCTTTGCCTACCCAAAAAACTACCTAGTCTGGAAAAGAATAACACTATACAGCCAAGAGGTATGTTTCTTCTTTTGCAAGTTTCAGTTAGGCATTTTTTCATACATCTAAATAATACTTTTCAAAGACTTTATACTATAAAAAACATCAGCTAGGTACACTAAGATTAGCATCTCTTACCCAATCACCTTTTCTGTCTTGTGGATCCCTAGAGTTTGAAAAATCACCCAAATTCTACATCTTTCATTTAAAGTTCAATTTAATTATGATTGACCGTATTTAAAAGATTAATCTCCTTTTCATAATGGTATGCTTCTATATTATACACTGGTTTAAGAGTTTACTGAAGATTATTTCTTGAATTTTGTTCTTTCATAAGATTTAGTACTTCATGGATCAGATATATGCAGTGACACCTTCCTGTTTATTTTCTTTTACAATAGTAATACATATACTGTGCATGACACTTGGTCACTGATTTGAAAAAGCAAAGTTTAGGCCAGAAAACAATTTTCTAAATCTCAGTAATTCATTGTTTCAAAACACACTATTAATTGACCATTTGAGTACTTTAGATACCGGGAAAGACTGGCCAAAGCACCCTGGGATTAGTTGTGATATAATAGTATTAGTGCATCAAAAGGAATTTGATACTAAATAGATGTATTTGTAGATCTTTATCACTATTTAAAAAGCATCAAAACACATATTTCCCAGTGTAGGAACAGAGAGTAATGTGCCCTATCGAGACAACTTTGATGCCTTAAAGGTTTGATAAATAGCAAAGAAAGTTTTCCTAAACATTTAAATTATTTAAATTCCCACACAAAAAGCATCTGCATTAACTTAGAATTTTCATCCAGCAACCGGCACAAGAAACCAAGCAATGTGTGTATAATATTGCATGGTCTTAATAAGAATTAGTTTGTAACATGCTTATTCCTTTGAAAGTGATCAAATATCATGTCTTCATTGTTTTTAAAGTTATCAGTACCCAAAGTAATTTTATTCAGCAGGTTATTTAGTTTTGGAGCAACACTGGCAACTCTAAATACTAAACATAATTCATGTGTTACTCATATATTAATATTGGTAATAGCACTGGAAAGTCAATAGTGCCTGGTTTACAGTCTGCTAGTTACTTCATGTAGGAGTTACCAGAGGTTACAAGGGTAATAGAGTTTCATTTATATCATAATTGGGCCCCTTGTAGCAAAATTTGTATAACTTGCTTCAAATTACCAGTATTTCACAATGACCATAATTTTCCAAGGAGTACAGCAAGAACAATTTGAAGCAGAGATTTAAAGCTTAACAGTTTGACTCAGCCCTAAAGAGAAAATAACATTTTTAACTGGTGTACAACATTATAATACCCATCAACACTTATTTAAAATATGCCTGAAGTTTACACAAAGCATGCCTTATCTCACTATGTCATATATGTAAAGGACCATTGGCGTTTTGGTTGTTACACCTTGTTTTTTACATGGTTGTGGTTTTTACTTTGTTAGGGTTGCTCATACACTAGGCAAGGGCATAAAAATTCCAACTGTAAGCAAAAAGAAAAGTTAGAATATCTAGCTCTTACAGTGCAATTTTCTTAAAATGTGAAAGATATGCAATGTTTCAGCTCCTTTAAAGATTCAGAGCCTAAAACTTCATACACCCATGCATTATTTATCCATTAGTCTTCAGGAATTTACCATATTTTTTAACCATTTAAGTGAATTTACTAAATTGAGCAATTTATATTCTTTCAGTGTCCATGTGCCTTTACATAAGAAGGCCCCTCTATGATTGACCAAAATGAAGGTATATGTCTGCACAAAGTTAAAACTATTCAGTGATGTCCATAGATGTTTGTATTTATAGTCAAGAGAAAGAAATTCTCATCTGCCATTCTCCATATTTTACAGTTTAACTTCCAGTAATTCTTTTTGATCTGGTGGGATTTCTTAGGTGGTTTGGATAAACTAGTTTTCATTCTCAGCCTAAGTCAGTTTGAAGTGGGATGAAGCATTGCTTTTCTTTAAACATTCAGTTTTTGAGCCATATACTTGATCTTATTTAACTGTGAATAGCCCAATTTGAGAGGGAAGGGAGAGAAGAAAGCAGAACCTTCGAAAATTATCTGTGCATGTAGCAGGATCCTCCAATGTATTTGAACATGGCACACACATATTTCTGATTTTTAGCTCCTCCCTTCGGTTAGGAGAACAAAATGTCCCATCTGTGCTATGGTTTCTTTTTATATATTTCCAGGACAATCCCATTACAACAAATCTTACCAATTATACCTGTTGAGGTTTTAAGTTTTACAATCTGGCAATTTGTTGAAGATTTTCATAAACACTGCTTTTGCTTCTTTCACCATTTCAATCTCATGCTTAACATCCTTATATTGGAAGATTAATGTGTTTGAATACTTCCTCTGGAATTTTTTTTTAGTTATCAGATAAGCACGGAGCAGAGATAGATGTTGCTTTTGCTGCTTTATTTGGAAGGGTAGGTCCTGTGCAAACTTTAATTTGCTTCCATTCCATAGGATATGTTTTTTGTTTTGGTTTTGTTTTGTTTTTTTTTTTTTGCTGGCATAATAATTTTGTAAACATCTTGGAGATTGAGGAACTTTGCATACATTTGCCTGGGTTTATCTAAACTTTATGTTTTGCATAGACCTCAATATGCTCTTTCAATCACCATCTCACTAGCTTCTGAATCATTTTCTAAAAGGCAATCCATGGCATGTTTTATTGTTTCTAATAATTGTGCTTGCTCATATTTCTCTGTGATGCCTCAAATTAATATATTGTTCTTTCTGCTTCTTGCCGCCAAGTCAATGATTTTTTGTTGCATCTCATAAATATTTTTAGCATTTGTTTCTTTCAGGAAAATTCAATAAATCCTACATGGAGTGATTTTCCATGTAGGCATAGTGGCAAGGGACCAACATGGAAACCGTCAGCCATGTAATCCAGTAAACAGAGCAGAGGAGCATGCACGAGCATGCAGACATAATAATTTGCTTAAATACACATATTATGTTTGTGTGCCACACAGCAATGCACAAACATGCTGTTATGAAAAAAAAATTATTAAAATGTTGAAAAACTAAAAATAATGTATCTGTAAAAATAATGCATTATAGAACTCAGCATGCAGTACGTACAATGGTAGGTTTCCGTGGTTGCTAAGCAGTTATGGGAGTAATATATTGTAATATGTAACATATTACTGTAATATATTACAATTTCTAGTAACTAGTATAATAACTATTTACTTTTTCAACATAGTAGTAAAATAACAGTAATATATTACTTTTTTAGTAACTAGTAACTTAAATGTGAGTTACTTTTGAGTTACTTTTGCTTTAACAAATGGTTCTCAACATGGGCCATATCACCACAAAAGAGTGACAGAAAATTTCTGGAGGCCCTAGATAGTATGAATAGTAATCAGATGTTAGGAGGTAATAGAGAATTTGAAGGGGCAATGTGGATAAAAATTACAGTATAATGTCGGCACAACTCATAGCATGTAGCATTCATAACATACCTCTCAACTGAACCAAATTCATCAGCATTTCCTGGTTTTGTGCTTAAAATAATAGGATGCCACAAATTCTCAATTGCCCCATTAAATCCCAAATTCAACTTGCAGATAAGGGTGCCGGAACCATCCTTCTTTTATGAGGCTTCAATTAAAAAAATACAAAACACCCTGTGATGATGGTGTCTTCTACTTTAAGGAGAACCATTTTCTACTTCTTACTGACTAAAGGAACAATTGCTGATGTTATTGATTTCATGACCAGCATGTAGATAGTGCCAGAGGAGGGGTATAAGGATTCAGATTCAGGCATCTATTAGACTAATTCACTTACAGATTTTATCAATATGCATTTTGAACAATAAGATATATTGGGTTGTTGAAATCCTCAACAATTTAACAGAAAAGCAAGCTTTTGCCAGAGGCAACGCAAAAAATGAAAGCAACATCAGGAATAATTGGTAGGTATAATCACATATTATCTTGCTGTTTGTAAGGTGGATGTCATGTTAATGAGTTTGAGTTTCAAATGTTTCCGTGATGTAAAGAAATGCAGTTTAAGATCTGGTAGCCCACAGAACTCATATACCACTCAGCATCTCAGCACAAAAAAATTTAAACATAGCCATTAGCCAAACATAATGTGTGGAGTGATGCAATGGTCTAAAATCCAAAAAAAAACAAATTTCAAAAGGGTGCTTATAAACGGTTTTAGAATGACACATCGTGTGGTGGTGTACATTTTCTGAAGGTTATCAAGAATGAAAACATTTTTGAGGAAGAGTATTACACTGCAGTCAACTAATAATGATAATAATTAGAGCTGTAATTGACTGACATAACCACAGAATTCTGTACAAGTGTGGTGTTGAATTAAAATAACATAAGTGCTGGTCATACAGGTTTTACAAATAAACAGAGCCACACATTCTCTCCAGGTCACAATAGAACAGTTGCAAGTTAGTAAGTCCATGCGTAGAATGGGAAAATGTTTTAAATGTTCTCTACAAGTGTACGTGCCATAATTAAAGTTTGTAAATACTAGGTATCTTAAGTCAAAATATTAATAAAAAGTAAAAGCAGCCACCACAAAATACAATATTTAATATTTGCTTTAGGAACGAAAAGCAGCAACTTCAACTCTAGTGGGACCACTAATGTGTGCTATGGATGTAAACTCAGTCCGCACTTACTGCTGAATTTAAACTAGCCATGCTGAGGTAAGCGTGAGTGAATGAGTGTATGAGTATGTGTGTTAATTAAACTGGAAGTCCATTTTTCTGTATGAGAGAGATTATGTGTGTGCGCACATGTGTGGTGTGTGTGTGTGTGTGTGTGTGTGTGTGTGTGTGTGTGTGTGTGTGTGTGTGTGTGTGTGTGTGTGTGTGTCTGTGTATGTATGTGTCTGTGTGTGTGTGTGTTCAGATTCACCCTCATTGTTTTGGTCTCTTTCTCATAAAATTTTTGGTTTTCTGGTAAATCATGGAGGACTGAAGTCACTAAATAATAAAAACATACATTTTTTTCCCTTGGAACTAGACAAACTTTCAACTTAAGCACTCAAACCATTCACTTCTCAGCCCGGCACTTGCTCAAAACTCATAGCAAGCACTAATAAACCTTAGCACTAGACCCCCCCTATACTGAAAAGGACAAGGGTCTCTATTCAACCTTACAAACCAATCAGTGAAACAGTTCACTGCACCTATCCAGGCATGTCCAAAGGGCAGTTTCAGGTGTAGTCTCTGGTTCAACTGATGAATCTGGGCATTTTGAGGCAATGTTACAACTGCCTCATGTACACAGACAACCCTCTCCTCCTACCACCAAACACTAACACATGCGAGAGATGCAATTATGCAGCCAAACTGGAGGTTAATCTCTCTCAACCCAAGAATGAACCAGACAGTCAAGAGGAGAAGGGAATTACTTGCATCACATCACCAGTCTCATATAGACCTATGAAACCAGCACTGGCAAAAAACACACATAATACACGAAGACATACTCGGAGGCTCCAAATAAAAATCTGCCAAAGCAACAGAGACCTCCAAAGCAGACACACAAGCAACTCCCATCCTCCCAATACAAACCATGAAACACATACTTCACAAAGACAGTGTGCCATGCAATCACAGCCCTTAAAGCAAAATAACATACCCAACACATTAATAATAGGTGACTCTATAGTCAAGCACACTGACATCTCACTCACCAGGCTGAACAAGGAGAAGGTTACTATTAGATGCCTGTTGGGTGCCAGGATCTGCCACATAACACAAGCACTCAAGTCACTCCAAAACAAGTACAAATATGACTCTGTCATTATCAATGTTGGTGTGAATGACCTGAGCCATACCTTCCTGGACTACATAAAAAGAGACATGGAAGAGCTCTTTGATCATGTAGCCCAGGCAGGTATGACCCTGACCTTGAGTAGCATCCTGCCATCACCAAGAATGATACCATGGTATAAAGAAAAAAATATCAATTTCAACAACTGGCTAAATGCCTGGTGTCATTCAAAGGGGATCCAGTATCTGTCAGCCTGGGATGACATGTTCCACAAGCCACGCTGTTTCACTAGAGATGGCTTGCACCTGTCACCCTTAGGCCTTTGAATACTGGCCAAGGCTCTTGCCACCCCCATAGTGCCTTTTTTTAGGCAAGGCTCAAAAGACAAACCCACTGCCGTAAATAGCACAAGTAACAAAAAACTGACGGTAATGCTACTCAATGCCAGAAGTCTACACCTCAAAATTCATGCACTCGAGGCACTCCTCAATATGGAGAAAATCAATATATGTGCAGTAACAGAAACCTGGTTTAAGGCTCCAGAGAGCACCCCAGCACTACCAGACTACAACTCATACCATACATTTCAGCCATAAAACCTGGACCGAAATACAAAAGGCGGGGGTGTATCCATATTCATCAAGGATGCCCACACCTTCAGGTTAGTGGCACAGCACAATGCTTCAGAGATCATCCATGTGCAACTAACAACGGGCAAACTGCAATTCAAATTGTGACAGATCACCCACCATGTCCCAGGACCCCCATTCCGTATTTCTGGAAACACTGGGAAACATAAAGGTCCTTCCAAACACCCTGATATTGAGTGATTTCAATTACCCAAACATTAACAGGGAGAACTACTCAAGTACTAACTCCTTTGCCCAACATTTCCTAGAATTTATAAACTCAAATGCCCTGGATCAACTGGTCAACACCCCCACCAGAGGTGACAACATATTGGACCTGGTCATCAACAACATGGGTGACCGGTGTTCCACACCAGAGATCAACCCCTTGCTGGTTAGATCTAACCATAAACTAATCACTCTTGATATCCTCATTCCACCCCCACCCTCAGTCAAAGAAGCCACCATGAAAAAACTTTCAAAAGCAAAGTTCACATTACCTAAGACCATGGTGGAAAGTTTCAAAGCCCCCATGCTAAAGGATAATGCTGTCCAAGCTGCAAATTCCTTTACTAATGCATTCTATGGGCACCTACAAGAATGCATGGATCGTGCTATCCCAAGCAAAACCAATACTCACTCCTACAAGAAAAGGAAACCAGTCTGGTGGACCCCTGCCATAAACAAGCTATACAATAGAAGGAGGAAACTAGTACAGAAAAGAGTAAAATTCCAAGAAGGGAAGACATCCTCTGATCAGTATCAGCAGGAAACCATGATCCCTCATAAAATCATCCCAGGCTAGCATCGAAAGAAAAATGGATAACCACAAGGCATTCCTTAACTATGTCAAAAATCTAAGTGGCAATTCTCAGATTTGCTCGGAGTTTGGGCAAAATGGCACAAAATATACTGAACCAACCAATATCGCCAACATCCTGGCAGACAGGTTCAGCGCAAACTTCACCCCCTTCTCACCCCCAAAATGGCCCATAACCATACCAGAAGAATGTAGTGCCCCTGAAATCACAGACACTCAGGTTAAAACAGCTCTCTCCAAAGCCAAAAACACAGCATCAATGGGACTGGATGGTGTCCCAGGCTGCATCCTACACAAGCTCAAAGATGAACTAACCCCTCACCTAAACACACAGTTCAAACTCAGCCTCCTCACAGGCTACATGGCCATAGAGTGGCAAACAGCAAAGGTTATTCCGCTCCACAAAGGTGGAGCCATAACAGACCCCTGGAACTATCACCCTATAAGCCTGACTAGCTTGGTCTGCAAGGCTATGGAGTGCATCATAATGGATCTCACTAACAGAGACATTGGGAACCTCCAAACACTGGACCCTACCCAGTGTGGCTTTGTTAAGGGCAGATCATGCCTCCTAAACCTGGTGGACTTCTTTGAGACAGTTACCAAGGCTATAGACGAGGGAAAGGTGGTCCACACAGCCTACCTAGACCTCGCAAAGGCCTTCAACACCATTCCCCATTCTGGTATTACAGACAAGCTCACCAGCCTGAACATAAATCCCTACATCATGAGATGGGTTGCCAACTGGCTCATGGAGAGAACCCACATGGTAAGATGTTGCAGGAGCTAAGTCTAACGGCAAACCGGTTACAAGTGGCGTTCCCCAGGGCTCAGTCCTAGTACCCCTTCTGTTCGGCATATACTTCTCAGAGGTACAGGCAAGCACGATAGGTCTTTGGATGACCACGTTTGCAGACAACTGCAAACTAGGAGCTATAATTGACTCTCCAGCTGACACAGACATCCTCCAAAAGGGTCTCACTGAAACAGATACCTAGTGTCACAACCATGGCCTCAAGCTAAATGCCAAATAGTGCATAGTCATCTCGTTTGGAAAAAACAAAGTACCCACAAACTACCACACAGGTGGTAGCCCCCTAAATATGGAAGACACAAAAAAGGATCTGGGGACCCAAGTAGATAGTAATCTCTCCTTTGATAATCACATTGCCAAAGTGGTTAGAAAATCCTTCTATGTGGCCCACCTAATCACAAAAGGGTTTGCATCCAGATCAAAAGGGGTCATTGTGCGCCTCTAAGCTTCACTCATCAGACCCATCATAGAGTACAATGCCCCATTTGGGATATACCTTACAAGACACCTGCAACAGCTGGAAAGACCACAGAAGTACCTCACCAAGAGGATCACTGGCCTCAAACAGATGCCCTATGCAGCTCGACTGAAGAAACTCCAGCTGTACTCGGTTGCATAACGCCTACTCAGATGTTATCTATGCCTGACATACAAGGCCATCTCCAACCCAGAATTGATGGACATGTTCCACCAAAAGAAAACCATATCCCCTCGAGCCACACACTCTAGGGATCAAAACCTCACCACAACAATAAATATGATGTGCTGGAGGGATAGATTCCTGTCCCAGAGGCTTCCCATGCTCTGGAACAAGATTCCAATCTACATTAGGCAGAGCTCCTCGCTAACACTCTTCAAGAAAAACCTTGATGAGTGGCTGGGAAACAGAATGTTTACCCAGGGGATCACTTCAAGGGCTTTACTGGACAGAGGCATAGGGAAACTAATCTAAGGGGGAGGCGAAAGCCAACACATTCCGGCTAGGCTTATAAATTCCTTCGGGCAGAGAGCCAACCTATGAACCTATATATATATATATATATATATATGGGTCCTTGTTGTTGTATCAACAGTACACTTTGTCAAAATTACTTTAGTGAAAGTGCATTCTGTTGAAAAGGCTTGTCCCCCTGCATATCAGTGCTTAATGTGTTTTTTTTTTTTTTTTTTTTTTTATGTTTAGGTTTTTTTTATTTGTCCGTGAAATAGCATTTTCGACAAAATGCACCTTTGCAGACGTCAGTTCATGAAGTAAGTTTTGATGAACCATACTTTTGAGTAAAGAACATAAACCCATATATATATATATATATATATATATATATATATATATATATATATGTGTGTGTGTGTGTGTGTGTGTGTGTGTATGTATATATATATCTATATATATACATATATATATATATATATATATATATATATATATATATATATATATATATGGATCTACTTCAGTAGATCGAACTTTTACATATTCGAACCACAAATGGATGAGACCATATGTTCGAACTTGTAAAAGTTCGAACACTGAAGAAAAAAGTAAAAAAAACAACATAAAACAAAACTAAACATCTGTAGCAGGGGGTTCCACCCCCCCTGCACCCCCACACCACCCTACTTAAATATACCAACTCCGAGATCGCACTACATTGTGGAAAATGGAAATCTTCCCATTCCACACTCCACACTGTACGGAGATCTCCATTCGGTCCGATTGAACTTTTACACGTTCGAACATATGGTCTTGGCATATGAGGTTCGAACATGTAAAAGGTCGCTCTACTGAAGGGGACCCATATATATATATATATATATATATATATATATATATATGTATATATATATATATATATATATATATATATATATATATATATACACACACACACGTTTCAGACTTCATGTCCGTCATAAAATGCTTACTAACACAAATCCTGTTATTCTATCAGCTTTCTAAATTTATAACAGCAATATTTTTAATTCTATCCCTATTTTTGGGCCTTTGTCCTCCGATTATGCTAGTCTTTGACCAGATTTCTTGTGCTAAGAGGTTGAGAGGTATGGTACTGCAGAATTTTTAAAGTACCAAATTTATTATATTTTAAATTAAAAATGTTATTTTGTATTGTTTTGAAGTTTCATTAAAGACTAAGTGATGCAGTTATCAAAGAGGAATGCTGCAAAGAGCAAGGGCCTCCGCCACACCCATGCTACTTAATTATATTAAGTCTGAGATAACCTTACCACAGAATAAATTTAATTCCCCAAGATACCACACTCTTGATGCTGGTATACATATCTTATCAACCAAATGTTTACCATCACATGTTTCAGTGTTGATCACAGCTGTTCCACTACATAATAGTGGTATTATTTGTGCTGCTTAATAAAACAAGACATTTAACAGTGCAGCACATTACACTGTGAAACTTTTTACGATATTTTTAATGTGGTATTTTAAGCACACATTGCTGTATTCTTAAAGAACAATACTGCTATAACTTAGATATATATATATATATATATATATATATATATATATATATATATCTATATATATATAATGAGTTCAACACTACTGCTTTTCAATTTAGTTTATACATTCCAGAAACATTACTTTACTGTTTTATTCAGTCATTCTCAGATCTTTAATTTATCCAATTCAGTGTTGTGAAGGAGCAAGAGCCCCTCATAGCATGCAGTGGGTACAAGTTAGACAAACAAATCATGGGTACAGTGCCAATCTATAAGAGGACACACATACACAGACACACATGCACACACAAATACATATTTTATACTATATATACTCACAGACAATTTGGAGGATTGTCCTGCTTTTTGGCGACAGTTAGAAATATGAGTTAGTGTCTAGCATCAGCAGCTATTTGTTTAAAAAATGACTAATGCACATTGGTATTTACATAACTACAAGAGCAGAAGGTTTCCAAATCAGATTTATTTTATCCATGGATCAGACTGACCTGATACACATATATTGACAACAACAGTGTCTTGTTATACCAATGATTATTATGACAGACTTTAGTTTAATATTAAGATTAACAAAGTGCACATTTCTTTTACATATATTACACTTACTGATGTATGTTACTTTAATGAATTTCAATAAGGGTGCTGCTAATGTGACATCAGTGTGCAAATGCTAAAAGTGTGGTAGGGCAGAAAGTAGAATGCAAAGTGTTTTACATGCCTATTGCCTACTACTTCCCTTAATACTTTTTGTTAACCCTCTAAAGCGATTTTAACTGGCATTTATGTGTGAATGTATATTTTCAGAGTTAATGTTAAACTGGGGAAATTTTTCACAATTATTTAAATGTTGGTATCCGACAATTCCACTGTAGTGGGCAGAGTTATATTATTATACATGCAAATTTTATGTTGATTAGTGTCCGGATTTTTGGCCAATTTTACCTACTTTTCATGAACCATTGTCCAGATTTTTGATGTCTTCAGGTTGAGAGGAATGATTCATAGTAGATCTGCAAGGAGGTGAAAGCTAATGATGACCAGAGTCCGGCCCTGCCCTGAGGGTACTGTGGGACTCTCACTCATGAAAACACTCCCTAAAACCAGGACAATTCTAGCCTGTAGAGATCATATCCTTACCCTGCAGTATAATAAACAGCACTGGCTCTCCATACCACCATCAATCAGAACAGAACTTACCACTCTTTCGTTTAACACTCAATGCCCCAAACCACTGCACCAAGCAGGACTCTTCAGGTGGATCTATGATCAACCAACTTTTATCTTGACAATTTTTTGTTATGTTCTATTTAAAATTCCTTTCGGGTTTCGATTTTTAGTTGCTGAAAATTGAAAAAATTTGATAGGTTTTTATAGGTCTTGTGCTGCTGTCTGTTTATGGTACGATTTAATTATTATTTGTGACTCTCTACCTATAAAGACTAGTCATCTTCTTCTCCTTTCTGCTGCTCCCATTAAGAGTCACCACAGCAGATCATCAGGCCACAGAAAAAGTGGCAGTAGAGTTTTACAGTATCAAGTTGCCAGCCAGGTGCCCAACCTTCCTCAGAAGGCACATGTACACCTAGGGCCAATTTAGAATGTACAATCTACCTGCAGCATGTCTTGGAAATGTGGGAGGAAACAGGACACCTGAAAAAAACCTATGCAAACACAAGGAGGACATCCAGACTCCAGAGAGTAGGCACCCGAGCCATGAATCAAAACAGCGAACCTGATAATGCTAACTGCGGCACCATAGTCTGCTGGAGTTTTTCAACTGTTAAATGCTATTCATCATTATTGTAACATTGTGTATACAACTTGCATGTGCTTACTTCTGTGAGCAAATCTCAATATTATAATTGATAAACTATACTTATGAAAAAGTAACAAGTTACTTTAACTAGTAACTATTAAGAGTAAAATATTACTTTTTTAGAAAAGTAATAAGTAATAGTAATATATTACTTTCACTGAAAATTAACTAGTAATAGTAAATTATTATTTTATAAGCAACTAGCACAACACTGTTGCCAAGGAGCCAGGCCCTGGAATAGTGAATAATCCACAGTATATGCAATGATCTATATGCAAATGAGCTGGGCTTACTGAATTGCAAAAATGGGCCACTATGTCCACAAATAAAACCCGTGTAGCCTGAAAACTATGTTTGTGCTAGTAGAACAGGTAGCTTACATCTGAAGGGGGTGTGTCAGCATATGCTTAAACAGATTGGAGCTCAGTGGCAGCCGTTTGCATGCCACACATCCCAGCTAAGCAGGGTGGTGTGTCTAGGGCTGCTAAGCTTTGTTTAGCTGTGGGGCACATGTTTTAGCTGATTTAAGCTATGCTCAACGTGACCATGCATGGGGTGTGTCCAGGCTGCTGACCACTGTTTACACCAGAGATGCAGATTTGTGTGCAGTGCTGCAGTGCTTAGCATTGAAGGCATTAAAAAAATAGAAATAGCCTGGGAAACCCAATCAAGTCTAAATGACTGATAAGACTTGTTCCACTGACAATGGGCCATTCAAACCCCTGAATGATATACCTGGCAGGTGTAATGCATCATAGTTAGCCAATCACACCAGCTGCATCTGCAGCATATCACTATAAAGTATGCATACACCCTACAATCTGATTTTCCCCCATACTCTGCATCGTTGGAGTACAGAGTTGGGAATTTTAACTGACTGAATGCTATGGGCTGGTGCTGCTCTGCTACATCTGTATGTGCTAGAGGCTTGGGTCAGTGCTGATGCTGACAATAGACCTAGACTGAATAGGAGAAGAGTGTTCAGGCCCAGGGTAACCTTCCAGCAGCTGGAGATAGTAGAGTGCTACAGGGTGGACAGGGACATAACACAAGAACTCACTGAGCTTTACTGCCCTCAACGCAGACCCAGAGCCAACAGAGGGGAACCTGTCCCATTGGAAATAAAAGTATGTGTAGCCCTTAGAATACTAGCTACAGGTACTTTTCAAACACCAACTGGGGACATGATGGGGGTCTCACAGGCATCTGCATCCAGGGTACTCCACCGGTTCCTGGTTGCCATGCAAACACATGCCAGTGAGCACATTTATTTACCCCTCACCTCTAAGGAGAGGGCCAGCAGTATGCATCTCTTCCACTGTGTAGCACAATACCCTGAGGTACTGGTTGCCACAGACTGCACTCATGTGCACATCAATGCATGGCCCAGTGAGGAGGGTAAAGTCTAAGTCCACTACAAGGGGTATCAGTCCATCAACTGCCAGCTTCTATGCAATGCCAAGGACATTATCATGAGTGTGTGTGCAAGCAGCCCTAGCAGTTATCATGACTCCCATATCTGGCACGCATCACAGCTGTACCAGACGTTTGCCAGGAGGGACATCCTGTATTGCCATCTACTGGGGGATGTTGGCTATGCACTGGAACTGTGGATGATGACACCCATCAGAAATGCACACACACACACACACACACACACACACACACACACACACACACACACACACACACACACACACACACACACACACCTACTGAAGAATGTTATAATGAGGTTCCACTGCCTCAATATATCTGGTGGAGCCCTCCAGTACTTTCCAGCCATATGTGCACAGATGATCACAGTATGTGCCATGCTACACAATATGATCCTGTGGAAACAGCTGTGGCAGGAACATCACAGTGAAGGGACACACAGCCTCCTACCAGTGCCAGGGTCCCGACAGCCACATGGGGACTTGGAGGAGTAACCCCCTGAGACTGCCACCGTAGGCAGATGTAGGTGTGCCCAGTATGTCCTGTCCTTGGCAAAGAGACAATGCATTGCAGATGCACTGACAACCTAGGGTCCTAGGGACTGATACCTCACTCTGACTCACATACATCATAAAAAGGATGCCAGCCACATCACATAACCTGTACCTTACCATGTATTGCATGTGTACTGCATATATCTGACAGTCAACCCTGAAGCACTGTTATCTCAACAGCTGCAGGGACAAGGTAAGTCACTCTGCTTTACAACAAATGTATGGGGTACTAGACTATGGTAGCATATGTATGGACCTGATGCATGTATGCAAGGGAATAGAGTGGACTACTGGGCCACCTGCAGAGAATTAACAGCTATGAGGGACAGCAGGAACTCTCTGCCTAATACTGGCTGCCCCATAATATGCAGTAGGCCATGAGGTAGCAAAACCCACTGCAGTATGTGAGGGAAATGACAAACAGTGGGGTCATAGGACAGATGCATGACTGTCCCCAACACAGTCATGGTCCCATACAACTGCAGTAACAGTATGTTTGCAAGGTTATAGCAGCAGACCACACAATCTCATGGCTGTCCCAAACAACCTGGTGACATGTTCTATTTCCTCAATATGCAGGTGTCAAAGTGTATGTCTGTCTGCTGTTGATAGTGTCAGGAATTAAGATTCACTTTCTGGTGGCTGTTGTGGTTCGGTGGGCTAAGTACATTAGCATGGTTGATGGTGTTCATGGTTCAAAGCCAGAGACAATGGAGGGACAGGGGGCCACAGCTATGGACATTACACATGCTCTGAGTAACCTATAAGGTGGCTAGTATAATACCAGGTTGTAACAAGTCAGAGTAGCAGTAGGATGCAAAGGCCTTCACATAACTGTGTCAGTACTTACAACACATCAGTGGGCACTATGTAGTTGTATAGTACCAAAAAACACAACTATCTGAGGACCAGAGCAGACATATGGGGCAGAATGCTGGACATACTGCTAAACGTGCAGTCAGAGGTGTGAAGTCTGTAACCCTGTGTGTGTTGTTACATCATGTACCACAGTCACAGCATACCTACAGTACAACTACTTAAAGCAGGAAATATGGACACAACCATGAACAGGAGCAGGACAAAGGCCCACATATAAGGAGAAGGATTATCTACTGGCCAGACAAATGTAGAAAGTGCAGAGAATAACAGGTCGCACAGTAGCATGGGTTCACTGCTGTGTATGCAGTCAGAAACTCAAATGTCTCTCAGTTTCTAACATCAAGTCTATACCGATTTGCAACTGATGTACTAGAAAATCATAATGCTATGTAATATGTACCAGGTATATGATGCAAAACCATGTATAGTCTATTACAATCTGTAAACATCCTAGGTATGACTCAGATATTATGTGCAGCTCACAGCCAGGGAATCCTTTCGACATAACATCAGGGAGGTGCTGGACTAGTGAACCAGGTGAAGCAGCCAATTGGCTGTAGCACACAAAGTCCTGGACTAGAGTAAAGGTAGGTCTCAGCTGGAGTCATCTTGGAATTACTGATGGTCACACTGGGCATGCTCCTACACTTAGCAACTGTTGTCCCATGCCTGATGCCTCTGTCTAAAGAACTGAGATGTGACTATATCTCTGTGCATACAGACAACTATGTATATGGATCTGTCTCTCCCTATCCCCCTCAGACATGATTACCTTAATCTATCAGTATGTGGCATATATACTGGCTTCCTTTACAGGCCCTGATGATATCCACCTAAACAGCAGTGGCAAACACTTCCAAAATGCATAAGCTCCATGGTGCATGTGATAATTGCTTAGAGCTATAGCATATACTACTAAATAGGTAGGGATGTAATCCCAGAGACGGCAATTCTGTGTGTGTATATGTTTGTAACTATACCCTTTTGCAGCAGTGTATCTGTCTTGCCTATGTGGTTATACTTTTTATGGCCCTGTGAGTACCTGCTGCCCCTAAATAGCTCACATCTGCCTAGGCATAATTGGTATCTGCCACCAACTACATTTGTAGGTACAGAACACCCAGGTGATACGTATCAAGGGTGACATACCTTGTCACGGGGTATGCATGCAGGATTACACTGTCCAGCCCATTGCCCCTGATACACACTGCTCTACACAGACGCACCTAGGCAACCATGCATATATAAAGCCTTACCTTGCTTTGCTACCATGCCATCCTGAGCTGTTGTATTGCCACCAAGTCTCCACAGTGTAGCTACCGAGACCCCTGCAACAGAAACATATAAAGTTCAGAGGGACACCTGTCAGTCTGCGGCACCACCACCAATCTAACATCATGCAACAAAGGAACAAGCATGTTAATGTGTACACATGACACATGCCAGCAAATAGCACCTGTCATGGCATAACAGAACCAAAGTAAACAATGCCATGTAATGTACTATAGCCACCCTGTGCATCAGACACATATTTATATGTCCCTGCATTGATGGTATGGATGGCAGAAATGTGGCACAGGTAGCATCACATACACAGGGTGTGGTGTGGGGGTGCCAGAGGCCTAGGCTGTGCCAAACAGTTGACATTGTGTGTGGGAGTCAGGAAGGGGTGGTGGTCAGCTGGGCCATGGAGAGGTGCAGTGTGTGTATGCTGGTGACCTGCATGTGACACTGATGTATAAGTGTGTGGATGTACACAGTCACACCATGTGTTAGCCCTACACATGGATATGGTAGACAGCAATGGACCCCAGTTCACATTCTCCAGCCATGAACATGGGAACTGGCTCTGCCAGTAGTTGAACTGGCACCACCATGCCCAGGGTCAGATGCGGTTCTAGTCGTTGACGGCGACTGGTGGTCTGCTGGGCCCGTGTCCCTCACAGGACCACCCAGGACAACATGCCCATGGCCTGCCATGTCATGGTGTGGACAGCACCTTCCCTTCTGTAGTGGTGTAGGTACTGCCATTACAGGAGTATGAGTGTGCATGGCTATGTGGACTTTCAGCAGATGTTGCTGACCTACAGCCACATGTCCGACGCCCAACACCCACCACATGTTCTAGCACAGACAATGTGCGGTCAAGGACTGACAATGTCTCACCCCACCATCTGTCCACTACATCAATGAAATGATGCATGGCATCACCAATATTATGGATGAAGTCACAGATGCCAGACAGTGATGCATCCATCATCCCAAGCATCCGTCTGGTGTTGTGTTCAGAATGTGCTTGTGCCTCCATAATGGACTGAAACATGCATCGAGTGACTCATGATGTGACACCTGTGACAGGTGGTGGATGGGCAACAGTCCACCCTTGAGCACTTCTGTCCATCTGCCCTTTGTGTGACCTCACCAGCTGTCTGGCAATGGCTTGTGTCCACAGTCACTGATGCCGTAGTTGCCACTCTCTCCTGTTCCATACTGCCAAACTCTGACTGCCCAATATCTGTGGCCACAGGGGACTAGGTATGTGTGGGCATACTGAATGTGTGTGGGGACATTGAGGGAGGAAGTGGGATGTCAAGCCATGGGACAGATTCAGCCCCCAACAAACCCACCTGTTCCTCACTATGGCCATCATCATCAAAGTCCAATGAGACACTGACATCGGGTTATGATGGGGGCACACTCAAACCCCCTTGGTCACCTGTGAGGAGGAACACAACATAACTACATTAATACCTGCACTATTATGTCTGCTGATCTACACACACTCACACACACATACAAGTGAGGTGCCACAACTACATTATACATACCACATCTTATTTCTGATCCCATGTACAACACACAGGCATACTGCAACATACACAGACAAGACAGGCCCTTAATAACATGCACTGCGGCTATGTCCAGATAATGTTGTCAGTACTATACACCTGTAAGATAAGCAATATGTCAGTGTATGTGATGGATCTAAAACATAGTACACCTGTCTTCACCTTAATATTGCCTCCTGTATAGCAGACTGCGTAAACCTACACAAAAATAAGTGCAAATATGTTATAGCTTCTGTGATTACTGATTCAGTGCACTGCAGGGAACCCCTTCAAAACTGAACATACAAGTATTGTACTCTGGCTAAGCATAACAGTTGTGTCTATGGAAAACTGGTAGCACTTAACATTTTTAGAGTATATGTGAGCCATAACAAAACACTTTCACACTCACCGGCTACAGGATATTGGACTCTGGCCACACCAAATGTACCTATGGAACTGTGAGGGAGACATATTGTCAGCAAATACAAATGTGACATTGTTGCAGGATAATATGTCTGTTTATCAACATGCACAGTAGGAGCTGTGATAACGCCCACATTGCTGACATTCTGAGTATGTGTGCACAAGTGTACATTACAAACCCCCTCCCCCATATGCAGATTGACCTAACATCCATGTAGTGGTATGCAGAGGCTTTCACAATAGCTGATACAGTATTACAGTGATGAACACAGTAGGCTTATCAGGATGCTCCTCTGCTGTGAGAGCTGTGCCACCCACCTCCAGGATGTATGGGGTGACGGATGCCTGGGAGCTGGTGGTTGATCCCAGGTTTGTGACAGATGCAATTGCATTAGAAATGTAGAGGCAATGCTCTCTCCCTCTCAAGCCAGTATATCTGGCACCAAAAAGGTTGCCAAGACAATCACTACACCTCAATACCACACACACACCTACACAACACACACCCACATATTTGGAGGCCCTCAAAATAAACATACCCAAACAAAGAAGACCGCTGAGGCAAAAACATATGCAATCACTACAGACCTCCACACCACATACAATGCATAGTCCACACATCTGTCTCACAGCTACCAAGGCTTCACCAAAAACCCAACATATTAGTTATAGGAGACTCTATTGTGAGACACACAGATGTGCCTCTCACCAGGCTTGATAAGGAGAAAGTCACAGTTACTTGTCTGTCAGGTGCCAGAATCTGCCATATCACCTATGCACTGAAATCTTTCAACAACAGGTACTGTTATGACTCTGTAATAATTCATGTTGTTGTGAATGACTTGAGACATACCTCTCTGGACTATATGAACAGAGACATGATTGAGGTAGCTGATTATGTGTACCAGACAGATATGTCTGTAGCCTTAAGCAGAATTCTGCCATCACCCAGAAAGATGCCTCAATACAAAACAGGAAGTGATTGAATTTAACAATTATCTTAGTTTCTGGTGCCATTCCAGGGGGATCTAGTACTTGAGAGCTTTGTAAGATATTATCGACAGACCACGATGCTTTGCCAGAGATGGCCTGCATCTGTCTCACCTGGGCTGCAGGATTCTGGCAAATGTTCTTCCCTCCCCCATGGAAAAATGATAAGGTTAAGACTACCAACATAAAAATGTCAACAAAACACAAATTAAAGGTCATGCTGCTAAACGCTAGGAGTCTAAACATGAATCTGCACTCATTGCAAGCAGTCTTAACCCTGGAAAATGGTGACATCTGCTCAGCCACAGAAACATGGTTCAAAGCTGCAGAGAGCACCCCAACCTTACCTAGTTACCCATCCTATCATACCTTCAGACCCCAAACTGTGGGCAGGAAAACCAAAGGAGGTGGAGTTTCAATATATATCAAAGACATACACACCTCCAGGCTGGTCAAACAGTATGATGCACAGGAGACACTCCAGGTGCAGTTAACCATTGACAATCCCCTATTCAAATCATACGTACCTACTGGCTTACAAATCTGACTCAAGATGCTCATTCTAGCCTATATAGACCTGTTCAACTCTATTGGGATTCAACCCTTTACCTTGATCCTGGAGGACTTTAAATACTCAGACCTAAATTGGAAGAACTACTTATGAAAGAACACAAATGCCCAGAGATTCATCGATTTTGTCAATGCCAACACCTTGGAACAGCTAGTTGATACCCCCACAAAAGGTGAAAATATCTTAGACTTGGTATTAAGCAACATGAGTAATGACTGAAGCATCCCTGCAGTATCATCCTTCTGGGTAAGATCCCACCCTAAAGCAGTCACTTTCAAAGTCACCATCTCCTACAATACCCATCCAGCTAGGGTCAGACATAAAAACCTCTCCAAAGTTGATTACAACCTCCTGAGGGATGGCATAAATAGCTTCCCAGCCCCGCCGCCCCTACAGGAACTGACACCAATATCCAAAGCTACGCCAAAGCACTATACAAGCATTTGTGTAAATGGATGGAATCAGGAATACCTGACAAGACTAAATCATCCTCTGCAAGGATAAGTAAACCGGTCTGGAAGACATCTGCACTAAATAAACTCTATAATAAGAGGAAAAAATTGCTGTCCAAGAACAAGAAGAAGCAGGTTCCAATTTGAAGCAATGTCTCCTTAGCCTGAACAAGCAAATAAGAGCACTACTGAAATCCTTCAAAGCAAACTTCGAGTCCAAATTGGTGATATCTACTACAACAATCCTAAGGCCTTCTTCACATATGTCCACAACCTCAAAGGAAGCACCCAGATGTGTTCAGAAGTGGTGGCCAAGGATACCATATATACAAATGCCATAGATATAGCAAACTTGCTGGCTGACAGATTCAGCAGAAACTTCACCCCTCTGCCCCCCCTATCAGTAGACCAGGACATCCCCAGTACCTGCCCTCTTTCCCTTATATCTAGTGAATAGGTCATCACTGTCTTCTCAAAGACAAAAAATGCAGCCTCCATGGAACCCAATAACATCCCAGTCTGCATCCTATATGAATTTAGGCATGGACTTGCAGCATCATTAGGCACTCTATTCAACCTATGCCTGAGTACTGGCTTTGTTCTAGCTGAGTGGAGGACAGCCACTGTCATCCCTTTACACTAAGGTGGAGTGTCCACTGATCCAGAAAATTATAGACCCATCTGCCTAACCAGTCTGATCTGCAAGGCCATGGAACAGGTTATCATGGACCTCATTAACAAGGACATTGGAAACCTCCAAACACTCGATCACATACAGTTTGCCTTTGTCAAGGGGAGATCATGTCTGTTAAATATGGTCAACTTCTGTGAGACAATCTCCAAAGCCATGGACATGGGGAAGACAGCGGATACCACCTACCTTGACCTGGCCAAAGCCTTCAACACTATTCCCTACTCAGCCATAATAGATAAACTCTCTCAACTAGGCATCAATCCATATGTTACTGGATGGGTAGCAAACTGGTGCACTGATAGAACCCACACCTAGTCAATACAGAGGAAGCTATCACAAGCAGTAGACATGTAACAAGCAGCATACCCCAGAATTCTGCCTTGGGGCCTCTGTTATTTGGGATATACTTTTCTAAGGTGCAGGCCAAAACCAGTGGGCTACGGCTGACCAAGTTTGCAGATGACTGCATGCTGGGTGCTGTCACCAAATCCACTAGTTATGTGGACATCCTCCAAGAGGGTCTCACCCAAACAAATGACTGGTGCCAGAAACATGGCCTCAAGCTGAATACAAAAAAAATGCATCATTATCTCCTTTGGGGAGTTATGTTCCCACAAATTATCACTTTAATAACAATGTCCTAAGCATGCAATCAGTTGTGAGGGATTTGGGCACACAGGTTGATAGCAACCTGACGTTTTATCATCATGTTGCTTTTGTTGTACAGAAAGACTTCTACATTGCCCACCTTATAAGTAAGGGTACCTCATCCAGGGACAAGGCAGTCATAACATCTCTGTATTCTTTCCTAATAAGCCCATTATTGAGTACAATGCCCATTTCTGCATGTACCTCACAAAGTACATGCAGCAGCTGAAGAGACCACAGAGGTCTGTACCAGGAGAATCCAGAGCCTCAAAAATCTATCATGCATAGGCTAAAAGCCCTGTCACTCTACTCAGTTTCATACAGACTCCTCATAAGTGAACTCTGTCTTGCATACAAGTTGATCACAGACCATGCCTTGAAGTGAATGATGCATATCCATAAGTCAAGCTCCACTCGAGTAACCTGCACAAGCATCCTCAACCTGGCCTGCGACATCAATAGGACTTGTTGGTGGGACAGATTTGTGTCCCAGATACTCCCCCATCTATAGAATAGACTCCCTCTCCGCATGAAGCAGAGTATTCTTTACCCTGTTTTAAGTGCAACCTGGATAACTGGATAGGAAACAGAAAATACAGCTTTGGGATTCCATCCATGTCCCTGTTGGACTGGGGCATCGGGTGCTGACTTGTATAAATGTGGGTTAAACTCTTGGCTAGGCTGATAAGGGTCTCAGGGCCAATAGCCTAGTAACCTCCTATGATCCTATTATCCTATCAATACCGCTTATGGCCCTGTGTGCTCTGACAGAGAGTGTTGTTATGTTTCCACTCCCATCAATGCTGTGTATTGTGCTGTGTCCCCTATGAGTGACATCCCAGTACCATGTCATACAGCCACTATCCTACAAATAGGTGAAAGTTACAACAAGTATATGTGGACAGGCCAGCAACATTCATGCGATGCAATGACAAACAGCACTACAAACATGCTGTAGGGTATCTTCCCTGTAGTTGTCCAACTTCTTCAGTACACAGATGTTTGCAGAATGTGTACATGTGTCTGATATATGTGGACCCTCTGCCAAAAAAATGTGAATGTCTGGCAAATGGTTGGACAATATGTAATGGTTGTTCTCAGATTGTGGGGAATCTTTCACACACCAGAACACTCAGAAAACAGTTATGGTGTAGTAGTATCTGGCACTGCATTCATCCCCTTACTTTACATGCTCAATATGTACACTCTGTCACTGAGGTCAGGCCTGTGCCCCACCAGTACTACTGGCTATGACCTGAAGTCCTGCTGTATGGGGCCATCATGTATGCTAGCCATAGCTCTCAAGTGATGAGATACAGATGCTGGGTACAAAGTGACCTAGCCAGAGTACATCAGGGACCATCAGAGACACCTGCACAATGTTTGAAATATTCCTGTGTGACATTCACAGACGGAGAGGAGCTGAATGACAGTACATCATGTGATATGCCAGCTGTGTCTACCATCACTAACTGTCACTATTGTCTAACACATAATCCAGTAGCATTTGTACAGGAGCCGACTGCTGTAGGAGAGACTCAGAGGGCCAGAGTTGTGATCTATGTCACAGCAGGCAGAGTTAAAAGGGAAGCCTGTAGGAGTTGGACAGCTGGCTATCAGCAACATGTCATTCCAAGATATGTACTACCGGCCTACTGTTGTAATCCCTATTCCCCATAACTGCATCCTCCCATCTGCATCCCATTACATGGGGACTTGTATTACATACCTGGCAGAGTGCTGTACTCCTTTTTGTGCAGAAAACCTGAAGTATAATGCTTGTGATATTGCAGTCTGTCTTTGTAAAGCAAATCACAGACCTGTTTACCTAGGCAGCTGCTTGGCTTTTGTAGGTAATGATCATGAACAGGTGATTGCTGTGCACCTATCTGTGTCTCAGACTTGTTAATTACATCCAGAACAGTTGGGTTACACTTTCCAATGGCATGGCACAACAGTGCTATATTTAAGGCCTTCATGTTGGCCTTGGCCCCTTTCCTAGTCTGCGAGATGGACATTATCAAGGTGTGGAGATTACAGCACCACAGAGGGTAGGTAAAATACTGTCCACTATTGGAATTTATGTGGTATGTCCACAGTTTTGCATGCTATGTTTGGCCATTGTGAAAATACTTTCTGATTATGTGGCAGTTTAGTATTAAACAATGTGGGTAGAGGTCAGATTGGATGAAGACAGATGTGAGTGTCATACATCATATGCATCAGAATATGCATGCTGCTGCAATAGCTGCTGGTCTATCAGCTATGTATGTTTGTACGGGAAGACTGTGACACATGTCCCTGTGACTTGAACTTTCCCCCCACCCCTTTATGTATGGGTGTGGTGTGGATCCCTTGTTCTAGGTGGTTGTGAGGTATGGTAGATCTGTAGCAGGTAGCTGAAGATACTGCTGCATATGTCGCAGGCTGCAGCTGTTGCATTTTGCCCAGGGGTTATACTGGGGAGTGTGAACACATTGGAGGACAGCAAGCTATATATGTCAGTGAGGGAGCAGTGTCAGCTCTTTTGTTACAGCATAGCCAGGATGAGGATACCCATAACAGCCCAGGTGAAGCATGTGCTTTAGGTACATATGTTATGTAATAAAGCCATTCAGAGATTGGTAGATGACATTTAGGAAGCCTATACATATTTGTGCAGTGTGTCCCAACCTACAGGCCTCTTATGTGCTAACACGGGTAGCAGTGAATGCAGTAGCAGCAACCGTTTCTGCTTAAAATTGCATGAGTCAGTCATTTATTTGTTGTATTCACAAGCATGTACTTGATGTGCAACAGACTGGAATAATACCTAGGACTCTGGGTGGCAAAATGTACAGCATGCTAGGAATGGTAACAGATGGAGCTACTGAGTCAATACCATAGCAGATGTATTTGCAAGATATATGTGCATGCACGCAGTCTGTTACACAGAATTTGCATAAGCATGTGAGTTCGGATGGGTATGACATATGACACTGAACTATCTGTCATGGTTTTCTATCCTCAATCTGTACTAACTTGTCAGTACTTTAGTGCACAGAATAGGTTTTGTGGCAACCATGCCCAAAGTAGGTAGCACAAATGTGGGGATTCTGCAACAAACAGTTTGTGCAGTTGACAGCTATACCTGCTATCCCAGGCCTCACGTGCATACATCATTATTTATTTGGCTGTGTACAGGTTTGGTGTCTGCATCACAGTCCCAAGTACACTGCCAATTTTCCAATTATATGTACAAGCAGTGTGTCATTGGCAATCAGGATACATTTATGGAAATATGTGTGTTACTAGAGAGCTGATATACCTAGTGGGCTAATGCACTAAGCTGTATATGTATGTTACTACAGAGCTGAGAGGCCTAGTGGGCTAATGCAGTAAGCTGTAGTTGATAGGGTCCTGGGTTTGAGACTTGGGATGCGTAATTATTTTTGCAGATGTGTCTAACAGTGTCAGAAACTGAGAAGGTGATTAAGGCAGTTTTAAGCAGATGCATACTGCTCACCTCCATTTAAACCCATGGTAATTTAAAAAAAAAAGAAAAGAAAAATGGGGAGATAGGAAAGTGGTAAAATGGGGGCAAGCAGGGGAGAAAACATATTGAAAGGCAGGAAGGGATGTGCAGGTTGGGTGCAGGAAAGGACCATAGCTCTCCATTTCTTCTACAGCAACAGCTGTGCAGGTTGTAGACAATTTGGAATCTGGAGCCTCTGATGGCAACATAAATGTGTTGATTGATTCATGTAAATCATTAAAATGTGTCTAGTGGATGTGGGTGTGAAATTGAGAGCTATGTATGGGTGATTTTTTTTTTTTTTTTTTTTTGTGGAATAGATGCCCATTTTTTTTTTTAAGGTGAGAATGGAATGTTGGGGAAGGGATATAGGTACATGTGGGGAGGTAAGGTGGGTAGGAGAGGTTGCATTTGCAAATAGACAAGACAGACAAGACAGCATACAGGGGAGGTTTATGACACATGAGGGAGGTAAACACCAAGGACAAGGAGGGTGTTGTGGAATCAGAGACCCATGTACCCCAAGATAGCAGCAGTGAGACTGAGTTTCCCACCCATGGGCAGTCAACACTGCTCTTTCTTTGCCCCAATGGCGGCTGTGATGGGGGCTTGGTGCTGGGGCCATCTTGCCCCCCCCAAGTTGGTCAGTCTGCTCTCAATATGGTGTAGATGATCTTCATTGCCATGGTGCATGATCCTGCACTCCATCCCTGGTAGCTGTTGCTGGGTGAAAACTCACTCTCAGCACCTGCTTCCCAGAGACAGTTCCACCCATAGGTGATACAGGACCAGCAGAGGGGGCCCAGACATGGTTGGGTCCCAGATGTGCTGGGCCTGGTGCCACTGCCAGCTGAGGTAGGATAGGTGGATTACCAGGAACTGGCCTACCCAGTCAAACTATGGTATTGATGTTTTTCAAAGTGTATAGG
Organism: Protopterus annectens; assembly: GCF_019279795.1. Classification (NCBI taxonomy): domain Eukaryota; kingdom Metazoa; phylum Chordata; order Ceratodontiformes; family Protopteridae; genus Protopterus; species Protopterus annectens. The sequence continues at coordinate 199,797,416 of NC_056729.1, read as the reverse complement.
TTAGTAATGAACAGAACATGTAGTTAGTTATAACAGCATGCACCATTGCACATAACCCAGTAACATAACATTGCATAGCATACGGAACACAATAATATTTAGGTTAACAGTCAATAGTGTAACAGCATGCCAGTAACAATTAAGACATAAGGCCAAGAACATAGCTAATTCAACAAAGTATGTTAGTATGCAACCATTGCAATACATAACAATAATAAAACACAAGGCCCAACATAATGTTTTGAGAACAGCATATGTTAAAAGTAAACCATACCTGATGTATAACAATAATACATTATGATGCAGATAAGGGGTGTGGGAGAGAGAAAGACATTCCATTACTACCAGTATAGGCTATATTGGCTATATTGTTTGCAACAGTACTCTTATATACTCTACAGGTATTTATACACGTGGACTATAGCTTCTGTTAACACCCACATACCTCTCAAACTAACCACATGGGACAATATGCGGCAATCTGTAACACCTACAGGTACACAACTGCAGTGACCTCTTACATGTCGGGGGACATATATGACTACCAAGGTGTACGGTGGACTGATGTAATGAGACTGTGCTATTCACATAAATCAAGTGGATGATAAATCTGTGTCCAAGGGATCTGGCAACAGTAATCACAGTCCTTGACAGTATGACACTTGAGAGACATGTATCATACACAGTAAAGAGTGTTTACCCATCATGCCATCTTTAACGGGCATGGAGTTAGAATATCATCAGACATTCGCAAACACACCAGGCATACAGCTTTACCAAGAGTAAATAGTTTTGGTTATTTTATTAACTTTTATTACTATTGTACTTGACTTTATTTACTGAGGTCTCATCACTTTGCTGAGCAATGCTGTCAACACTCTGGTACATCTAAACACAGAAATATTTAACCCATTCAAACAGCTACTACAGCCATTTATTTACCTGTCATTCCTGTGGGGAGAACATCTGTTAACAATACATCACTGTTTCTAAAAATATTTAGTAGTACTTGTCCCTGGATTTGAGCCCTGGTCTGTGTGTGACAAAATGTACATCATACCTAGCATTTATCAAACTGAGCTATCGAGCCACTGCTGAATCATAATTGACTGATATGTGCCTAGAGCTCACCTGGTAACAAAATATGACCTGGTAATAGAGGTAGAGTGTTATACAAGACTGCAGTGTCACTTGAACACACATGCATGGGATTCATGCATGACAGAGATAGTATGTGAACTGTGCATTAATACATGGACCTCAGGTATAGACAATTAACCCCTAGTGGGTGGGAATATGTTTGATGTGTACAGACCATATCGGAGTGCTGGGTTGGCTACTTGACCCATATATAATTGCAGATGCTATATTTGCACTCTACAGCTGTTACAGTTTCATACTTGCCTGCAGCAGCGTACCTAAGAGCAGGAATGTGTATAGCTGAAATGCAATGGTTAAAACAAGACAATCCTGAGATACACAATATACCTAAGGTGTTCCTATCATTGGTTCAGATCTTAGTGCAGACCAAATATCATAATGCATTATATCTTGTAGTACAGCTCCAGATCTACAGTTTAGCAAAACACTCTTTATTAGCAAACCTTCAGTCACTTAGTGGTATTATTCCTTTTTGTACTTCACAGCAGATGTAATGCTCGATTTCATTATCAACAACCCAAAATACACACATATTGCACAACACAACTTTATTAGGGGTGACTTCATGCAGTGATTGGTATATGTCTATAGTCTTTATTGATGAACTATTCATGTAATGCAGGTGTTGCAATACAGCTGTAATTCCACAATTAATGCAGTGGAAACTTTATTTTCTTAACATTATTAATACAGTAGTAACTTTATTACCTTAACATTATCAGGTTTCATGCTTTCATATTTATTGAACTGTACCTGGCATTACTCACTTATATTAGTCCAGGTCTATGGCCACATTCATTGCATTACAATCAGAACTGAATATACCTACTGGCAGTTATGAATTTACTCTTTCTTGTTTATATGGCTATAGATTGCAAGATACAGCTGTACTCACCACAGTCATGGTGCAACCTGGCCAGACGCCCTGCATGGGCCTCCAGGTTGCGAGCTCTCTCCTCTGCACCTGTGGGGAGAGAAACATACCATTATGCATACCTGTCTATCACACATTCAGAGTAAAATTTGGTAAAACAATGATAACAATACTCACAAACTGGTGGGATATTCCCATCTCTAGCATCTTGGACCCAGGTGGCCAAGAGATCCCCTTAGAATGCATCAGGTCATCACAATGATGACACACCTGGTCACCTGTGTGGGGGATACCAGTTCACTGGTGAGATTGTGTGAAAGCTGGTCCCAGACCTCTGATTTGTATTTCAACCTCTGGTAATGGCCTGGCAACATCCAGACATTATGGTATTTTATAAGGAGTCCAACCATGACCCTGGACTCCAGAATGCCCTGCCAATGTGCCCGGAAGAGCGCACCCTCTCCAACTCCTGCCATAGTCTCTGCCAGGATCAAACTAACAGATTATCACTGTATTCCCACCTGTTGCACTTAAATAGGGCTGTTTTCCTGGCCTTTACCACCATTGGGCCATTTTTAAAAATGCAGGTCTTCAATTAGCACTAATCAAACATACTGAGCTCAGCCGAGCAGTGCTTAAAATGTCAATCCCTAGCAATGCTTATCGGTATGCAAACTAGCTTAGATGAGCTGACCAATGCTTAAACAAGCACTTTCAGGTGCAGTGGTGGGGCATTCTGGAGTCTAGGGTTATGGTTGGACTCCTTGCAAAATACTATATGTGAAAACCAGCTAAGCACTGCTAAAACATTCCCTGTTTAAGCAGTGCTTGGCTAGGTATACCTGTGCTTAGCAGAGCTTAGCTAAGTGCAGTAAAGTAGGATTTATTCCATCAAGGGTTTGCACATACTTGTCATAACTGTGTATCTGCAACATAAATGCTTGATTCCCTATTTGTGTATTCATGCAAAATTCAGTCAAGGTTTAATAGTACTTCTCATAAATGTATATTTGCAAAATAAATTTAATAAGCTGTCTGTGTAATCAAACAAAATTTAATCAGGATTTAAAAGATGTCTCATATCATGTATTTACATAATAATATGTCTGTGTATTCAAACCCTGCACCTACTGCACATAAGGCTGTCACTCTAACCATTCTGTACATGGCCATGTGACCTGCTGTTATACATTTACATATCAGGTTATACCTCATACCATGCTTTTCGGCCCCAAAACCTGGACCAAACCACAAAAGGAGGGGGGAGTATCAATATTCATCAAAGATACTCACACCTCCAGGTTGGTGGCACAGCACGAAGCATCAGAGAATATCCAGGTGCAACTAACAGTGGGTAAAACTGCCTTCTAGTTTATAGCCTGCTGCAGACCACCCTCCCAAACCCAGGAACCCCACACAGCCTTCCTGAGAACACTGGAAAATATGAAGGTCTCCCCAAACACCATTATATTGGGTGACTTCAACTACCCAAACATAGACTGGGAGCATTACTCTAGCTCCAAAAACCTAGCCCAAAGGTTCCTAGAATTTATAAACTCAAATGCTATGGAACAACTTGTTACCACTCCCACAAGAGGGGAAAACATACTGGAACTGATCATCACCAACATGGGGACTCTATGCTCCTGACCAGAAGTGTATCCCTCACTGATAAGATCAGACCATAAACTAATCTCACTGGATATTCACATCCCGACCCCACCCCCTGCCCAGAAAACCACAGTGAAAAACTTCTCTAAAGCAAATTTCTCACTCCTCAAAACTGAGGTGGAATCCTTCAAAGCCCCCAGGCCTGTGGAAAATATGGCCCAGACCACATAATCCTTTATAAACGCATTCTATGAACACCTTCAGGAATGCATGGATCATGCAATCCCAAATAAAACCAAGACCCAATCCTCCAAAGGCAGACGTCCTGTCTGGTGGACCCCAGCCATAAACAAACTATACAATAGAAGGAGGAAGCTACTACATGATAGAGCAAAATCCCAAAAAGGGAAGGCATCTCTGATCAGTATTAGCAAAAAACTACGGGCACTCATAAAATCGTCTAAGGCCAGCTTCGAGAGAAAAATTGCACAGGACACTAAGGATAATCATAAGGCTTTCTTCAGATATTTTAGGAACCTGGGTGGGAATTCCCAGATATGCTCAGAATTAGTCCAAAATAACAAAAAATACACCGAACCCACAGACATTGCCAATATCCTAGCTGACAGGTTCAGTGCAAACTCCCACCCCCCACCAAAAGGGCAAATATCTATCCCAGCAGAGTGCTGCCCCCCTGACATCTCAGATGCTCAGGTAAAAGCTGCCCTCTACAAAGCAAAAAAAACAGCATCAATGGGACCAGATAGTGTCCCGGGCTGCGTCCTACATGAACTCCAAGAAGAGCTAAACCCAAACATAAAACTACTGTTCAATCTTAGCCTTACTACAGGATATGTACCCAAAGATTGGCGTACCGCAACAGTGGTCCCTTTCCACAAAGGTGGTGCCTCAACGGATCCTGGAAACTATCGCCCCATAAGCCTGACTAGCTTGGTCTGCAAAGCTATGGAAAGGATCATCATGGACCTCATAAATAAAGATATTGGGGACCTACAGACACTGGATCCTACCCAGTTTGGCTTTGTTAAGGGCAGATCCTGCCTCTTAAACCTGGTCAATTTCTTTGAAACAGTCACCAAGGCCATTGATGAGGGGAAGGTGTTCCACACAGCCTACCTGGACCTCGCAAAAGCCTTCGATACAATACCCCACTCGGGCATTATAGATAAGCTCACCAACTTAAATATAAACCCCTATGTCACTAGATGGGTTGCAAACTGGCTCAAGAACAGAACCCACATGGTTAGAATTGCTGCAGCCATGTCAGACTCCAAACCAGTTACAAGTGGCGTCCCACAAGGCTCAGTCCTGGGACCTCCCTTGTTCGGTATTTCTCGGAGGTACAGGCCAACACGGAAGGACTATGGCTGACCAAGTTCGCAGATGATTGCAAACTGGGCTCCATAATCGACTCTCCAGCCGACACAAGCATCCTCCAAAAGGGTCTCATAGAAACAGACAACTGGTGCCAGAGCCATGGCCTCAAGCTAAATGCCAAAAAGTGTATAGTCATCCCCTTTGGCAAAAACAAAGTGCCCACAAATTACCACATAGGTGGTAATCCATTAAGGACAGAAGAAGTAATTAGGGACCTGGGGACCCAAGTTGATAGCAATCTCTCATTTGACAACCACGTGGCCAAAGTGGCTAGAAAAACATTTTATATAGCCCACCTAATCATGAAGGGATTCACATCTAGATCAGGGAAGGTCATCGTGCCTCTTTACTCATCCATCATCAGGCCCATAATTGAGTACAATGCCCCTTTTGGGATGTACCTTACCAGACACCTGCAGCAACTGGAAAGACCCCAAAAGTACCTCACCAAGAGGATCAAAGGGCTCAAACAGATACCATATGCTGACCGGTTAAAGAAACTCCAGCTCTACTCAGTGGCATACCGCCTGCTCAGAGGCGATCTGTGCCTGACGTATAAAGCCATGTCCAACCCGGAATTAATGGACATGCTGCACCTCAGAAAATCCAAATCCCATCGAGCTACATGCTCAAGAGACTTGAACCTCAGCACTGAAATAAATAGGACATGCTGGAGGGACAGATTCATAACCCAGAGGCTCCCTTCACTCTGGAATAAAATCCCAGTCCAGGTTAGGCAGATTCCCTCATTAACTCTCTTCAAGAGGAATCTTGATGAGTGGACGGGAGATCATAGGTTTACCCCGGCTATCACTTCTGTGTCACTGTTAGACAGAGGCACAGTATACTAACCTTGAAAAAGGGCATAGCAAAATTAATTTAAAATGGGTGGCGAAAGCCAAACACACTCTGGCTAGTATTATAAATGCCCTAGGGCAGATAGCCTAGTACGAACCTATGAACCTATGACCCTATATATCTCTCTACTATGTTTAAGCACCACTAAGCACTGTGGTGCTCCACGGAAACCCACTCAGCTATGCTTAAACTTGAACTTTCCTAAATAATTAAATGTATCCAGTTTCTATTTTTAGATGTCTGGCAAATGTATACTGCTAAGCACTGCACTGTGCAAACATACACACACACACACACACACACACACACACACACACACACACACACACACACACAAAATGAAAACAAATTCACTTTTTTTATTACACATATATACATTGCTTTCCGGCACTTTGACAGTGCAGGGGGTGTGTTACTCATCTCTGGACACAGTAACACACTCCCTGCACTGACTCACTAACCATGTTACATGTCTCCATCAATAATGCACCTTCATTAATATGCGAGGCATGCTGCAGAGGGGGATCTGCATACACGGCCATGGTACCTTCCATGTAGGCCTTCCACTATTCCTACACAGATTTTATTAAATTCCCAGGATTGTCTTTTTGGATTTGGTTTATTTTTAACACATTTTTGGATACTTTAGCCTTTTTGATATCTAGTCATGAATCTATTTGACTTAATATGTGTCTAAAGTCCGAAAGTTGGTCTGAGAATTCTTGATTGCTTATTTATAGAGGTAGTAAGCAGAATTTACATAATCCAAGTTAAGTGTTTGCCCCACTTTTTATTTTGTTGAGAGTTTCAGGTTCTCTTGTAGTTTTGTGGTTCTCTGCTTTTTGATTATGTTTTTTTTTCTGTTATAACCACTTGAGACAGTTTGGTTTTAATCATTTGTGCTTCCGTTATTTCAACTTCACTCATCATTTTGGCTTGTTCGGTCTGTCCTTATTAATTCTTATTCTTTTTAATCCTCTGTATCAGGCCATTATCTTGTGTTTGTTCTCACGCAGTATTCTTATAGAAAACATCAGTTTTGCCCTTTACTGGGTACGCGGTTTAACTCTTCACAAGAGGCATTGCTTGGGCATGGGTGTATTATTTATCAGTAGAAAGCTCTTTAGATCTTTTTTATTTTATTTTTGTGGTTTTTGTTCATCACTTTGGTTAGCTTGGTCTACCCTTTTATTTTCCAGTCCTGCTGTATCAAGCCATTATCTAGTGTCTGTTCTTGCATTGTGTTTTTAGGGAAAAAGTTTGTTTTACCCTTTACAGGATACTCGGCTTAGCTCTTCACTAGAGGTATTGCTTGGTCGCAGGTGTAATATTTATCATTAAAAAGCTTTTTAGATATTCTTTTATTTTATTTTTCATGGTTTTCATTCATCACTTTGGTTAGATTGGTATGCCATTTTATTTTAAATTCAAACTTAGACTGCAGCATCAGGCCATTATCTCATGTTCATACTAGTGCTGCGTGTCTCAAAAAATTTTGTTTTGCATTTTCCAGAATACTCTGTTTGACTGTCCATTGAAGGTGTCATTATAGTTGAGGGTATTTTATATGTTGAAAAGAAGTTCTTCAGACCTTAATTTCATAGCTTACTTTATTTTTTTTATTTATTTATTTATTTATTTTTTTTGCAGAGCCTTGCTGTTAAGGTGTTTACTGGATTGCCACCATCTTGCAACCCCCAGGTTGCTATCTTTATTTGCTGGTCTTTGTTTCAACAACATGCTGTGATCTGCTGACCTGTAGAAATAAAGTAGAATTGTTCAATGATTATATTCAATTATGCATGCAAAGATTCTTTTTCAAATGTAAAAAAACAGCAAGATATTTTCCTGCTATCAGTAGTTACTCTTTCTCTACATCAAAAGCAAGAACTGTACAGTCTCCTGGGCATATTTACTAGGTATCTTGGAACCAACTGTAAAGCCATAATTAAGGATGAATACCAAATAAAAATCAATTTAATAAAACTGCATCCATGCCTCTCATTTTATGTTTAGAACCAAAGAAAATGGTAATGCACACATATATTGTTCTTTTTTGGCAAAGTGCTAACTAGCTGTTTCCATCTGCTAAAAATGTAGACAGCTAGCTCTGTTGTAAGTGAGGATGCCTTCCATATTTCTGTGACTCCACCAAAAAAAAAAATAATTTAAATTAAATTTCCCAAACTTTAAAGCCTCATGAACTTAAGTCTGTATAACATTTAATGGAAACATGTCTAGGGAGCAGTATATACCTCCCTGCATCTGATTTGTAAGCCATTTTCTAGACATAAATAATTTCAAAGCTGCAGAAGAGTGAAACTAGGTGTCCTGTTGTGGTCCAATTCAAGTAAACCTACTTACTATGAAGCCCTATTCCAGACCGACAACATACTATCTCCAATGAGACAACAAAATTCAACTATAAAATGGACAGTTTGGAAAGAAATGAAAGCTGCTACAGATGCCATTCACTCCACGATCTATCCATCAAATAGTCAACTCTGGGTCATAGCTTTCAGGTGTCCAGATTTTTGCAGAATGTTCAGATTTTTTACTCATATTTTTGGTCTGTTCCTCATAACATTTGTGGCTTTCTGCTTTTTTCTGGCAAATCAATGAGGAATGCATTCACTATATAATGACAGGCATCTGAGTTTCAGACTTAATTTCCTTCAGAAAATGCATGGTAACACAAAGCCCTTTATTCTAGCAATTTTCTAAGTTTATAAAAACAATATTTAAAAATTGTCTTTATTTTTGGGGCTTTTTCCCCACCATTATCTTTGGCTTTGCCCAGATGTTTTTGTGCTAAGAGGCTAGGAGGTAAGCCTGTGATCAAACTGCCCAAATCATAAACTACATGGCCCAACCTCTGTTACATTAACTATGTGATATGGTGTCTAAACAAGAATGTGAGCAGAGGTCTGCACCAACAGCCCAGTCAGATTGTTACACGTTGTCATTTCCATATACATGAATCTTTTAAACAGACCAGTGGCATGCAAAATGGATTATCTGATGTTGGCTAAATAGGTGTTGGTTAACTATTGATGGTGGAGAGTTGCATCTCACAAGCATCATCCCAGATATTGCATTCATCCAAACTTCCTGCCATAAGTAGGTCAGTTTATGTTCCTGCAGCTTTGTTTTCCATAAACAGTGATGTTCAAAAACTGCAATACATGACACATTATACCAATGTAATTTTTTTGCCAGTAATTTACAGAGAGGAAGTGAGATATTTATACATGATAAACTACTAATAAGAACATTTGCATCCTCTTCTTACAGCATCTCCTTGCAGTGTGTGGAAACAACACTTTCACTTCATTCATCTGTCCCTAAGTATTGATCACCACCATACTATATTTCATGATCATCGGAATGCTTTCTCTTCTTACATCTGTTGTTTAATATTGAACACCAATGTACTACACTGCAGGTTCTCAGAAACAAAACTTGTTCTCTTCATTCATCAGCCACTCAGTATTGAACAACAATATATTACATTCCAGGCTCTATTTTAATTAATTTGCGTGTCAATTAATGTTCAACACCAGGGAGCTTACCTTTTCAGCAACAAAGCTTCTGCTTAATCACATGACTAATCTAATGATATCTCATATTCAAGTTTAAAAACATGAGCACTGCCCCATACCTGTCCATTCATTATACTCTGTGCAGTCAGTCTGGCACTGCCTTCCAGGTGTTCAGGAGCCCTGAATATGAAAAATGCCACATAGTAAGTGCTGTGCTCATGGCAAGGCTTTTCCATTTACCTCACTGCATTCCTACAGCTAATAATTTAACACTATTTAACAAAATGGCATTATCCTGTAGGTTCATAAGTAGGTATGAGGCTATCAGCCCTAGAGCCTATACAAGCCTAGCCAAAAAGGTACCCTGGCTTTCGCCACCCAAGAAAATGATTTTTCCTGTGCCTCTGTTGAGCAGAGCCACAGAGGTGATCCCCGGGGTAAATTTCCTATTTCCCATCCAATCATCAAGATTTTTCTTGAAGAGTGCTAATGAGGAGCATTGTTTGATATAGAAAGGTAGTTTGTTCCAGAGTATGGGAAGTCTCTGGGACAGGGATCTATCCCTCCAGCATGTTCTGTTTATTGTGGTGACAAGGTTTAGGTCCCTAGAGCATGTAGCTCAGAGGGACTGGCATTTCTTAAAGTGGAGCATGTCCAACCACTCTGGGTTTGACATAGCTTTGTATGTTAGGCAGAGATCACCTCTAAGTAGGTGATATGCGACAGAGTAAAGCTGGAGCTTTTTGAGATGGTATGCATAGGGCATCTGCTTGAGGCCAGTAATCTACTTTGTGAGGTATTTCTGCAGCCTTTCCAGTTGTTGTAGACGTCTTGTGAGCTACATACCAAAAGGGGTGCTGTACTCTATAATGGGTCTAAAGAGTGTTGAGTAGAGAGGAACAATGACCTCTTTATTCCTGGATGAGAAACCTTTTGTGATGAGGTGTGCCACGTAGAAGGATTTCCTGACTGCTGTGGCAATGTGATTATCAAAGGAGGGACTACAGTCAAACTGTGTCCAAAGGTCTCTTATCACACTTTCGGTGTTAAGTAGACTACCATGGATGTGGTAGATCATGGGTACAGAGTTTTTACCAATGGGGATGACAAGGCACTTTTTGACATTGAGCTTGAGGCCATGGCTTTGACACCAGGCATCTGTCTCAGTGAGTTTCAATTATGGCTCCTAGTTTGCAGTCATCTGTGAACTTAGTTAGCCAAAGACCTTCTATGTTAGCCTGTACTTCAGAAAAGTAGATACCAAACAGGAGAGGACTCAGGACTGAATTTGTGGTACTCCACTTGTCACTGGTCTGAAGTCGGATTTGGAGTCTGCTACTTTCACAGTGTGGGTTCTGTCAGTAAGCCAATTGGCAATCCATCTTATGACATAGGGATTTATATCTAGTTTAGTGAGTTTATCTATAATTCCAGAGTGGGGGATCATGTCAAAAGCATTGACAAGATCTAGAAAGGCTGTGTGAACCACCTTATCCTCATCTACGGCTTTGGTGACTGCTTCAAAGATGTCTATCAGGTTTAGGAGACATGATCTGCCTTTTACAAACCTGAACTAGGTGGAGTCCAGAGTTTGGAGATTACCAATGTCTTTGTTTATAAATTCCATGATTATACGCTCCATGGCCTTGCAGACCAGGCTCGTTAGGCTAATGGGGTGGTAGTTCCTGGGTTCCATTGTGGCTCCCCATTTGTGGAGTGGGATAACCATCACTATGTGCCATTCAGTGGGCATAAAGCCTGAGGTGAGGCTATGATTGAACATGGTGCTTAGGTTAGGGTGCCAGTTCATTCCATAGTTCAAGCAGAACACAGCCTTGTATGTTGCCAGGTCCCATGGATGCTGTGTTCTTGGCTTTGAAAAGTGTGTTTTTTATCTGTGCAGCTGTGATTACAGGAACTTTCATTCTTCCAGTATAGAGATGGGCCCTTTAGTGGGTGAGAGGGGGTACAATTAGCACTGAACCTATCTGCCAGGATGTTGACAATATCAGTTGGTTCAGTATATTTAGTGCCATTGTGCTGTAACTCAGAGCAGATCTGAGTGTTGCCATTGAGATTCTTGACATAACTATAGAATGCTTTGTGGTTGTCTTTAGAATCAGTGGCAATTTTGGTTTTGTAACTAGCATTGGAGGATTTTATGAGGGATCTCAACTTCTTACTGAGGCTGACCAGGGAGTTCCTCCAATCAAGGGATTTTACTCTTTTTTGCAACAGTTTCTTTCTTCTGTTTTAGAGTTTGTTAATGGCAGGGGACCATCAGATTGGCTTCCTTTTTTTTGAAGATAGCATCTTGGTTCTGTTAGGGATAGCATGATCCATGTGCTCGTGTAAGTGTTTATAATGTGCATTTGTGTAGCATTCAGCAGTTGTACCTCTATTGTCCATCTGAATGGGTGTTGTGAAGTTTGCCACTTCTGTCATAATAAGCATGAAGTCGGCTTTGGAGAAATCTTTTACTGTGGTTTCCCTAATGGGTAGTGGGGGTGAGAAGTGGATGTCTAGGCTGATTAGCTTGTGGTCGAATGTGACCAATAAGGAGTTGACCTCTGGTGTGGAACACCGGTCGCCCATGTTGGTAATGACCAGGTCTAGGATACTACTGCCCCTGGTGGGTGTGTGGCTAAGTTGATCCAAGGCGTTGGAATTTATAAATTCCAGAAAACATTGAGCAAAAGAATTTGTACATGAGAAGTTTTCCCAGTTAATGGTGGGGTGGTTGAAATCACCCATTATTAGAGTGTTGGGTTGTACACTAATATTTTCCAGTGTATCAAGAAATGAGGACTGGGAATACTGGGGCATGGTGGGGGATCTGTAGCAAGTTACAATTTGGATTGCGGTCTTGCCCAGAGTTAGTTGTACTTAGGTTCATAGGTTCATAGGTTCATACTAGGCTATCTGCCCGAGGGCATTTATAAGCCTAGCCCATAGTTTTGTGGCTTACGCCACCCCTTTAGTTTGGAGAAACTATGCCCATTATTTTGCTGTGCCTCTGTCGAGCAGTGACACTGAGGTAACCCCTGGGGTGTATCTGCGATCTCCCATCCATTGGTCAAGATTCCTCTTGAACAAGGCCAGCGAGGTGCTCTGCCTCACATAAACCGGGATTTTGTTCCACAGCATAGGGAGTCTTTGGGTGATGAATCTATCCCTCCAGCACGTCCTATTAATAACCGTGTCGAGGTTTAAGTCTCCCGCCCTTGTGGCTCTGAGGGATATGGGTTTGACATGGCCTTGTATGTCAGGCATAGGTCACCTCTGAGCAATAAGCAACTGAATATAACTGGAGTTCTTTCAGTCGGGCAGCATAAGACAGATTTTTGAGACCCTTTATCCTTTTGGTGAGGAACTTTTGTGGCCTCTCCAGCTGCTGCAAGTGTCGGGTCAGATACATTCCGAATGGGGCATTGTACTCGATCATTGGTCTGATGAGTGATGAGTATAGGGAGACTATGACTTCCCTTGATCTAGATGTGAATCCCTTCATGATAAGGTGGGCAATGTAGAAGGTCTTTCTAACTACTTTAGCAATATGAGTGTCGAATGAAAGGCTACTGTCAACCTGGGTTCCCAGGTCCCTAATAACTTCTTCTGTGTTCAGGGGATTGCCACTTATATGGTAGCTAGGGGTAACCTTATTTTTCCCGAAGGGTATGACTATGCATTTCTTGGCATTTAACTTTAGGCCATGGCTCTGGCACCAGTTGTCCGTTTCTGTGAGACCCTTCTGAAGGATATCTGTGTCGGATGTGTTTTCAACTACGGCGCCCAGTTTGCAATCATCTGCAAACTTTGTCAGCCATAACCCTCCTGTGTTTGCTTGTACTTCAGAAAAGTAGATGCCAAACAAGAGTGGGCCCAGGACTGAGCCCTGTGGGACACCACTTGTGACAGGCTTTGAGTCTGACATGGCGCCAGCAACTCTGACCCTGTGGGTTCTGTCACTCAGCCAGTTTGCAACCCATCTTGTAATGTATGGGTTTACATTTAAGTTGATGAGTTTTTCAATGATACCCGAGTGAGGTATTGTATCAAAAGCCTTCACCAGGTCTAGGTAGGCTGTATGGACTGCCTTTCCCTTGTCAATGGCCTTGGTGACTGTTTGAAAAAGTCAACCAAGTTTAGAAGGCATGATCTGCCTTTGACAAAGCCAAACTGGGTTGGATCCAAAGTCTGCAAGTTCCCTATGTCTTTATTTATGAGATCCATTATGATCCTCTCCATGGCTTTGCAGATAAGGCTTGTCAAGCTAATGGGACGGTAATTTCCAGGGTCGGTGGAGGCACCGCCTTTGTGGAGTGGGACCACAGTCGCTGTGTGCCACTCCTGGAGTGCGATCCGGAGGTGAGACTAAGAATAAACAGCTGTCCTAACTGTGGGTTTAATTCCTCGTTGAGTTCATGGAGCACACAGCCGGGGACACCATCAGGTCCCATGGATGCTGTGTTCTTTGCCTTGGAGAGAGCAGTTCTCACCTGGGCATTAGAGATGTTTGCCGGGCTACAATCATTTGGTATAGATATCTCTCCTTTAGGGGGGGGGAGAAGTTTGCACTGAACCTGTCAGACAGTATGTTGGCAATGTCTGTAGGATCAGTAATCTTCACATCATTTTGAACTAATTCTGAGCATATCTGGGAGTTTCCTCCTAGGTTTCTGACATAGCTAAAGAATGCCTTATGGTTGTCTTTAGAGTCCTTAGCTATTTTTTTCTCAAAATTAGCTTTGGATGATTTTATGAGAGCTCTTAGCTTTTTACTTATAGTGATCAGCGGTATCTTACCTTTTAAGGATTTTGCTCTATCTTGTAGTAGCTTTCTCCTTTTGTTGTAGAGTTTGTTTATGGCTGGGGTCCACCAGACTGGACGCTTGCCTTTGGTACAAAGAGTCTTTGTTTTGCTTGGGATTGCCTGATCCATGCAGCCCTGCAGGTGCTGGTAGAAGGCATTTGCAAGTGATTCAGCGGTTTGAGTAATGTTAACCGCCGGCTCAGGGGCCTTAAAGGAGACCACACTAGTCTTTAGAAGTGTGAAGTCGGCTTTCGAGAAGTTCTTTACTGTGGTCTTTTTCATTTCGGGTGAGGGCGGGATGAGGACCTCCAGCGAGATTAGTTTGTGATCAGATCTCACCAGTGAGGGGTATACTTCCGGCGTTGAACATTGTGCTCCCATGTTCGTGATGATGAGATCAAGTATGTTTTCTCCTCTTGTGGGGATGGTGACTAGTTGTTCCATGGCATTTGAGTTTATGAATTCCAGGAACTTTTGGGCTAGAGTGTTTGGGCTTGAGTAGTGTTCCCAGTCTATATTAGGGTAGTTGAAGTCACCTAGTATGATGGTGTTCGGAGATACATTTATCCCCTCCAGTGTTTTCAGAAAGGCCATATGAGGTTCCTGAGTTTGCGAGGGTGGCCTGTAACATGCTACAAATTGCAGAGCAGTCTTGCCTATGGTTAATTGCACCTGGATGGTTTCCGATGCATCGTGCGATGCCACCAATCTTGAGGTGTGGGTGTCCTTGATGAATATGGATACCCCTCCTCCTTTCTTGGTATTGTCCGGGTTTTGGGGCGGAGCATGATATGAGGTAAAACCTGATAGTGCTGGGGTGCTCTCAGGAGCCTTGAACCAGGTTTCTGTCACAGCACAGACATCGATGTTCTCCATACTGAGAAGGGCCTCGAGTCGTGCATCTTGAGGTTGAGACTTCTGGCATTGAGCAGCATTACCCTTAGTTTGTTTTCTTTGTTTTGTTCTAGGGTAGTAGGTTTAGAATTTGAGCCTTGCCTAAAAAAGGCACTATGGGGGTGGCAAGAGCCTTTGCCAAAATCCGGAATCCCAGGGTGACAAGTGCAAGCCGTCCCTTGCGAAGCAGCGTGGCTTGTCCAGCATGTCATCCCAGGCAGACAGACATTGGATCCCCTTTGAATGACACCAGAGTTTAAGCCAATTGTTAAAGCTGATCATCTTATCTCTGTATTGTGGCATCATTCTTGGTGAAGGTAGGATACTGCTCAAGGTCAGGGTCATACCTGCTTGGGCTACATAATCAGAGAGCTCCTCTATGTCTCTTTTCATGTAGTCCAGGAGGAGGCGTCTCAGGTCGTTAACACCAGCGTGGACAATGATTGAGTCGTACTTGTACCTGCTGTTGAGAGACCTGAGTGCATGCGTTATGTGGCGGATTCTAGCACCCGACAGGCAGCTTACTGTGACCTTCTCCTTACTCAGTCTGGTGAGCGGGACGTCAGTGTGTCTGACTATGGAGTCACCAATGACTAGTGTGTCTGGCATTGTGTTTGGCCTTAAGGGCTGTGACTGCTTGACACTCTGACTGTGTGGTCTATGTGTTGCAGGTGTTGTGTTCTGAGGTGGTAGTGGTTTGGGTGTCTGCTTTGGTGGCCTCTGCTGTTTTGGTAGATTTTTGATCAGAGCCTCCGAGTATGTCTTTGTGTATTTATGTGTATAATTTGAGGTTGTGATGGTATTATGTGAGACTGGGTCTATAGTGTGTGTGGTTACCTTCTCCTCCTGTCTGGTCATGCCAGTCCTATGTTGAGAGAGCTCAGCCTCCAGTTTGGCCGTATAGTTGCATCTCTCGCATGTATTTGTGTTTTATGGGAGGAGGAGAGGGTTGTCTGTGTACATGAGGCAATTGTAACATTGCCTCAATATTCCCAGGTTCACCAGCTGAGCAGGAGAGGACATTAGCAACTGATCCCTCGACATGCTAGAAGGAATAGACAGAAAAACTTAAGAAAAGGTTCTGGGGGATGTGGGTGACCGAGAAATGGGGTTTGCTTTTTGGGGTACTTTCTATAACAAGAGTGCTGTATCGAGGTGATAAGTACTGTAGGAGCAAGTGCTTCACTATACAGATAGAGAATAGTCTACTTGGGAGTCAAGTAGAGATAATTTATGGTTGTAGGATACACTAAATAGAACAGTAGTATACTTTGAGGAAGGTAGTTTTAAGGGAAAATTTGAAGAGTGGACTTTAGGTAGCCCTAATAGTTTAAATCTGATTAACCGGCTGCCCTAGTGTGCAGCAGTAGCAGCTCCACTTCATCAGCTAAAGCGCTAAGCGTGCTTTATAGCAGGGGCTGGAAAAACAGGAAATGACCCAAAATGGCCGACAAATTACTAGTTGCTGCTTCTAACCACTCCTCTGAGGACAAACAAGCAGCTCAGTACTCCCCACTCCCACTGGTGAGTAAAGAAACTACCTCTGGCCACACAAGAAAATGGAGGAACACAGAAACCAAATACAAAGCCCAGGGATCAGCAAAATCTGATCACTGGAACAACTAGCTAGGAAAGTTTAGAAAAGGAGAAATATTTTTTGTTTTTTTTGTTTTTTTTTGCAAACAGACAGAAAAATGCAGTAAATGCTTTGTTTTCGACTAAATTGCTATCAAAGGCTGGTACACTTGAGTGTATTAGCCTGTTTGTTACTTTTAAGCAATACTTTAGCCCACAAGTGCAATCAACAATATAAGCTCACAAAAACAGGAAAATAAGGTAATAAAACAGTAATATAGGCACAAACAGTAGTCGAAAAGCTCAAAAGATCGAAAAATGCAAAGTTAAAAAAATACTTATGATCAAGAAAGTTGCTTTTTCTGCTCTCTGCTGGCTTAGGAACTCTGCAGGGGACCATGAGGAGCTATGCCTAGTTCTCTAATGCCAGAAAAGTCTGCCAAAGCGTGCTTTATAGCAGGGGGCTGGAAAAAACAGGAAATGCCCCAAAATGGCCGACAAATTACTAGTTGCTGCTTCTAACCACTCCTCTGAGGACAAACAAGCAGCTCAGTACTCCCCACTCCCACTGGTGAGTAAAGAAACTACCTCTGGCCACACAAGAAAATGGAGTAACACAGAAACCAAATACAAAGCCCAGGGATCAGCAAAATCTGATCACTGGAACAACTAGCTAGGAAAGTTTAGAAAAGGAGAAATATTTTTTTTTTGTTTTTTTTTGCAAACAGACAGAAAAAAATGCAGTAAATGTTTTGTTTTCGACTAAATTGCTATCAAAGGCTGGTACACTTGAGTGTATTAGCCTGTTTGTTACTTTTAAGCAATACTTTAGCCCACAAGTGCAATCAACAATATAAGCTCACAAAAACAGGAAAATAAGGTAATAAAACAGTAATATAGGCACAAACAGTAGTCGAAAAGCTCAAAAGATCGAAAATGCAAACTAAAAAGCTTAAAAATACTTATGATCAAGAAAGTTGCTTTTTCTGCTCTCTGCTGGCTTAGGAACTCTGCAGGGGACCACGAGGAGCTATGCCTAGTTCTCTAATGCCAGAAAAGCCTGCCAAAGCGTGCTTTATAGCAGGGGCTGGAAAAAACAGGAAATGCCCCAAAATGGCCGACAAATTACTAGTTGCTGCTTCTAACCACTCCTCTGAGGACAAACAAGCAGCTCAGTACTCCCCACTCCCACTGGTGAGTAAAGAAACTACCTCTGGCCACACAAGAAAATGGAGGAACACAGAAACCAAATACAAAGCCCAGGGATCAGCAAAATCTGATCACTGGAACAACTAGCTAGGAAAGTTTAGAAAAGGAGAAATATTTTTTTTTTTTTTTTTTTTTGCAAACAGACAGAAAAAAATGCAGTAAATGCTTTGTTTTCGACTAAATTGCTATCAAAGGCTGGTACACTTGAGTGTATTAGCCTGTTTGTTACTTTTAAGCAATACTTTAGCCCACAAGTGCAATCAACAATATAAGCTCACAAAAACAGGAAAATAAGGTAATAAAACAGTAATATAGGCACAAACAGTAGTCGAAAAGCTCAAAAGATCGAAAAATGCAAACTAAAAAGTTTAAAAAATACTTATGATCAGGAAAGTTGCTTTTTCTGCTCTCTGCTGGCTTAGGAACTCTGCAGGGGACCACGAGGAGCTATGCCTAGTTCTCTAATGCCAGAAAAGCCTGCCAAAGCGTGCTTTATAGCAGGGGCTGGAAAAAACAGGAAATGCCCCAAAATGGCCGACAAATTACTAGTTGCTGCTTCTAACCACTCCTCTGAGGACAAACAAGCAGCTCAGTACTCCCCACTCCCACTGGTGAGTAAAGAAACTACCTCTGGCCACACAAGAAAATGGAGGAACACAGAAACCAAATACAAAGCCCAGGGATCAGCAAAATCTGATCACTGGAACAACTAGCTAGGAAAGTTTAGAAAAGGAGAAATATTTTTTTGTTGGATAATCTCGGATGCATTATGGTGAGCAACTAGGGTGGAGGTGTGAATATCCTAAATGAATATGAACACGCCTCCACCTTTAGCGTTTCGGTCCAGGTTAGGTGGCCGAAAGGTGTAGTATGAATTATAGCTTGGTAATGCAGGGGTGCTCTCTGGAGCCTTGAACCAGGTCTCTGTCACTGCACAGATGTCGATGTTCTCCACTCTAAGGAATGCCTCGAGTGAATGCATTTTGAGGTTTAGACTTCTAGCATTGAGTAGCATT
The DNA here is from genome assembly GCF_019279795.1 of Protopterus annectens. Classification (NCBI taxonomy): domain Eukaryota; kingdom Metazoa; phylum Chordata; order Ceratodontiformes; family Protopteridae; genus Protopterus; species Protopterus annectens. The sequence continues at coordinate 199,778,465 of NC_056729.1, read as the reverse complement.
ACCCTCAGATTTTGCTTGCTTGTACCTGTTACATTGGTGAATTTGTCATTTGAACCTTGCCTAAACAAGGCACTAATGGGGGGGGGGGCAGAAGCCTTAGCCAGTATCCGGAATCGCAAGGGCAACAGGTGCAGGCCATCTCTGGCAAAGCCTCATGGTCTGTCGATCATGTCATCCAAGGCAGACAGATACTGGATCCCCTTAGAATGACACCAGAAACTTAGCCAGTTGTTGAAGTCAATCATTTTGTCCTTCTACTGTGGTACCATTCCAGGTGATGGCAGGATGCTACTCAATGTTAGGGTCATACCTGCCTAGGCTACAAAATTGGATAGCTCCTCCATGTCTCTTTTCATGTAGTCTAGGTACGTACGTGTCAGGTCATTCACACCAACATTTACAATGGCAGGGTCATATTTGTACTTGTTGTGGAGTGACCTGAGTGCGTGTGTTATGTGGCAGATCCTGGCACCTGACAGGCAGCTGACACTAACTTTCTCATTGTTTAGCCTGTTGAGTGGAACATTAGTGTGCCTGACTATAGAGTCATCTTTGACTAGAGTGTTTTGTACATTGGTATGCCTTATGGACTGTGGTTGATTGGCACACTGAGTTTGTGGGCTATGTGTCATTTGGGTTGTGTTGGGGGCTGGAGGTTGCTTGCATTTCTGCTTTGGTGGTCTCTGTCTATTGAGTGGATTTTTATTGAGAGCCTCTGTGAATGTAGGTGTGTGTTTTGTGTTGCTATTTGTGTGTTTTGGTGGTGTAGGTTTTGAGGGACTATGTGATGAGTGGCATTTATATCACGTTATCGAAAGATGAAAATAGTGAATGCTATTTCATCGAATCTATAATATCTAAACCACATAATATTGAATATTCAGAACAGTGAATTTTTTCCTTGGGAAAAAATTTGCTATTCCGAAACACATACACACAACACAAGCACATCTAAAAAACATCAATACACACACATACATTTATAATCCTAGAACTAACCCTGCACTAAACTATACACACACTACTATCTATCCACTTACCGTAACCCAAACCCTAACCTTAAGGTCCGTCACTATCGCACACTCACCTAACCCACGCCCTAATCCTAAATCACTTAACCCGCCTCTAACCCTAATTCACCTAACCCGCGCTCTAACCCTAACTCACCTAACCTGTGCCCTAACCCTAACTCTCCTAACCCGTGCCCTAATCCTAACAACCACACAATTGCACAATTACCTGAACCCGACCCGTAAATTTCCACCACAGCACTGAAAATAGCGAAGCCATAGAACCAGCCAACCAAATTTTTTCCCTAGGAAAGAATTCAATGTTCTACAGCTTTGCTATTTTTAGTGTTCACTCAAAATGGGTCGATATTAGAACATTCTAAGTTTTAAAACTTTGATGTTCTGATATAGACCCGATGAGTGTGGTGTGGTGCAAGTGTTTACCTTCTCCTCTTGACTGTCTAGTCCAGTCTTGGGTGAAGAGAGCTTTACTTCCAGTTTGGCTATATAAGTACATCTCTCACAGGTTGTAGTGTTGAGTGGTAGGAGTAGAGGGTTGTCTGTGTACATGAGGCAATTGCTGCATTGCCCCAAGATGCCCAAATTCATCAGGTAGACAGGAGAAAACACCATGAGCTGACCCTTAGATATGCCTGGATAGGTGCTTATTTATGAAGTACTAAAAACTGTTTTCCCCTAGACAAGTGAGGAAAGTTGAGTGTTGTAGTAATCTGTAGCTTATTTAGTGCTTACAATGAGTTCTGAACAAGTGCTCAGCTCAAAGAAACAGATTTGAGTGTTAAAACAAAAAAAAAACTGGTTAGTTCTAAGGGAAAATTTGCAGAGCAAACTTTATGGCACCGAGAATAGTTTAACCCTAGCTAAGCGGCAATGCATAAAGTATTTTTTTATTTATATAACAGTAGCAAATGAGCAAACTGATTTAAACAAATTAACCAATTAACCAATAAAAAGCTAAAAACTAAGCCCCGTTCCAGTAGTCTTCAATCAGACAGGTTCTAACTGCACACTCCTACCACTAGAGTGCAGGGGAACCTTCTCCATAAAAGATGGACTGGATTAGACCTATTATCTCCTCCCGCAACAGTGCAGACCACAAACCTTTGTAATGTAAAACAATTGGTCTGAAGCCCAAATGCTTCAACCAAAGGCTTAGAATAACAGTTACAACTTAATCAGGCTACTAACAAGCAGTAATAAATGCAGCAGAATAAATGCAATAAAGTAGGAAGAAACACAAATACAGCAAAAGCAGATGAATAAAGAGCATTTTTTATATAACAATAGAAAATGAGCAAACTGACAAATTACTCAATTAACCAGTAAAAAAGCTCAAAATGGAAACCTGTTCCAGCAGTCTTCAATCAGGTCTGGATCAGTGCTCAAGTTATACAAACAAAGCTAGATTCAGCATGCCTGAATCTAGTCTATGCTACAGCAAACAAGGTGCTCCAATTTCAGAAAGAAATAGTTCATATAAGCAGGAACAGTATTCATTAAACCAGAAGTTCCCAGCTCAGAAGGGCAGAATCTAACCTATCCTCCCACAAGAGTGCAGACCACAAACCTTCTTAATGTAATATAACTGGCCTGAAGCCCAAGTGTTTAAACCAGAACTAATACACTTTTAAAATAACAGACACTGAGCCTTCAATCAGCAATTCTCAACTTAGAAGGATGTAAGCTACCTGTTCTGCCACAACAGTGCAGACCACAAACCTTCTTAATGTAAAACAACTGGTCTGAACCCTACTTAAACCAAAAGGCTTAGAATAACAGTTACAGTGTAATCAGGTAACTACCAAGCAATAATAAATACAGCAGAATAAATACAATTGAGTGTTTTTAAGAAGAGGTAAAAGCAAAATTAAGTGTAATTTATTTTAGTAAAGTGCAAGGAAAGAGGAAGGATGAGCAGAAGAAAAATTCAAGGTTAAGAACCTAAGTGGGTTGGGCTTCTCAAATGTTCTTTCTGTATTAAGTAGAGTGAATACCAGACTGGGAGGGGTGTCCCAGATCAAATTTACAGTAGGGGTGGACAACTGCAAAGCCACCAACTGCAACAGCACTTCAGGAATAGGGTGGGAGGGAGGGGAAAAACAGTTCCAGGATAGATGAGAAACATAGAACAATGCCAGAAAATATATAAAATAATTCAGTCAGGCAAACAATAATTCAGTCAGGTAAAATTAAGACAATGCAGAACTCTGAAAGGTTAAAATGCCAAGAAATATACTTATCAATCAGTGATATATTTCCAGATTGTTTGAGAATCACACTTCAGCCAGAACACCAGGAGTTTCCAACAGTGTATGCAAGAATTTACAAACAGAAACTATGTTCAAATCAGCAAACCTGGAAGCAATCAGATAACACAAAAGCCATTAAACCAGTTTTATAGACTCCACCTCAGGAATGGGAGGAAGCAGTTTCAGGACAGATTATTTATGTTACAGCTAAGTATGGATTCTTAAACTTTCCCTAACTATGTTTCATCAATGATCATCAGTTCATTTTATTTTTAACAAGACTGTTACAGTTTCTGCTCCATAATCTACTGATTCGACTTGTAATTGGTTCAGCTAGCTTCTATAATTTCAACTTGCAATGAATGTGCTTTTTTTAATGAAGTATTTAAAGAAAGCATTTATCATTTCAGTTTATAAATGGCAACAGAACTATTTCATAGTGCTAAGGGTAAACTACAAGTAGGAAATTGACAGATTGAATCAAACACAGACTGCATTGAAAATAAAGCCAACAGCATGGATTAGTGTCTTCATTTCTATTTATTTATTTTACTTATTTATGAATTTTTGACTTGGTTCATCCCACTAAATGAATGGCCTCTTTTTAGGGGATACCCAAGATGGCATTTATACTTGTGATGATATAATAGCAGCTAGAGAAAAAAATGTCCGGGAAAACCAAAACTAAGAATCTTAATGTGTTGTCTTTAGGGGTGAATAAATTGCTACCCTGGAAGGGTGGAAGGTTTTGAAATGTTTTATAGCTTTCAAATGCTGCAGCAGATCTTAGCAAAGCTCTAGATGTGTATTGCACCAGAGTCAGGAGACCAGATGTGATATCATTCTATAACCAGTTCAAATCTAGGTGCTTAGGATTTCCTTCTCTCTTCCCCCCTTGGCTGACCTGGTGTGACTTTGTCTGAACTCTACAGTTCCCTACAAAACGGTGTCTACAGGACTGCAATCAGTTGTTTTCAACATTTAAACAGACTGAACTCTACAGTTCCCTACAAAATGGTGTCTACAGGACTGCAATCAGTTGTTTTCAACATTTAAACAGACTGAACTCTACAGTTCCCTACAAAATGGTGTCTACAGGACTGCAATCAGTTGTTTTCAACATTTAAACAGACTGAACTATACAGTTCCCTACAAAACGGTGTCTACAGGACTGCAATCAGCTGTTTTCAACATTTAAACAGACTGAACTCTACAGTTCCCTACAAAACGGTGTCTACTGGACTGCAATCAGTTGTTTTCAACATTTAAACAGACTGAACTCTACAGTTCCCTACAAAACGGTGTCTACAGACTGCAATCAGTTGTTTTCAACATTTAAACAGACTGAACTCTACAGTTCCCTACAAAACGGTGTATACAGGACTGCAATCAGTTGTTTTCAACATTTAAACAGACTGAACTCTACAGTTCCCTACAAAACAGTGTCTACAGGACTGCAATCAGTTGTTTTCAACATTTAAACAGACTGAACTTTACAGTTCCCTACAAAACGGTGTCTACAGGACTGCAATCAGTTGTTTTCAACATTTAAACAGAGTAGGTTACACAAAAAGCATTTGTTAAGCTTTCACTTACAGTGCTTTGTAATTAAGCAGGTCACCATATTGGTCAGCCATAGGGCTCTTTGTTTCTACTTGAGTGGTTGCCTCCTTCCCCTGTAACTGCAGTAAATTGACTCTTACATTAGTGCTGTAATACTTACCTTATAGCTTTAGGACACCTTAGGAAACCTTGTAAACTGCAATAGCCTCGTTCGCCTCGCTACGCTCAGGCTCTCTTTGCTCCCCTCCCTGCCCCCAATTCCCTCCCACCCCCAGTACCTCTAAATTTATAGTACTATAGCCACTCCCCCACTTTCTAGATCCTATCTGCTTTCATTTGGGATAATTCCACCCACCCATATTCTACTACCTACATTTAATAGCACCTATTAGCTTTCATCTGGCATTCTCCCATCCCCCCTTCCAGTACCTTTACCTCACCGCTTTATCTTCTGGTGTTGCATCACCAGATAAAACAGTTCCTTCACTCACTAGCTGAATCACATATAATGATATACTCCTCTTTACTACCCCTCTTGTTCACACCCCTCTTGTTTACACCATACCTCCTTACCTTGTATGAAAACCAGTTTCTTACAGGATTTCAGGTCCCAAAAGGCCATACTATCACCCCAGCTGTAAATCCTTCCACCTTCAACCATACTTACAGTACCAGATCCTATCCAACATCTTGTTCAGTCTATCAACATCTCAACCCCAGGCACATTAGCTCTAGATCCAAACACTACCACAAACTAATAAACAAATTCCTGAAGTTCATCACCAAGTATAGACTCAACCTAATACTTGGTGGTGATATTCACCCCAACCCTGGCCCACTCACTTCAGATACACATACCCCCTCAACTTGTAATCTAAGCTACAAACCTACAATTTATAGACCAACTAACTCTCTCCTAGTCTGTCATCTCAATATTAGAAGCATTAATAACAAGGTACATGAATTGCATGCACTTCTGGATGTCCACTCCCCTGAGATTCTCTGTTTATCTGAAACCTGGTTAAAACCTAACACTAAAGACAATGAAGTGTTACCACCTGGGAACAACATACACAGGCTGGATCGTGCTTCGAGGAAGGGGGGTGGGGTAGCTGTACTCTATAAATCTGAGTTGAATGTCACCATAGATGTAATACAACCTCCTCAGATTAATATCTCTGAGATTCTTGCCACCAAATTGCAACTTAATAAAAATAAATGCATTAATATCATCTGTATGTACATTCCCCCAGGTAACAATATATCTACATTTGAAGATATCCTGCACTGGTTATCATGTCACTACCCCCAAGAAGCCCTACTACTTGGAGACTTTAACATAGACTGGGGCACCTCTTCCTTAGAATCCCCAACCACCCATATTAACCTGCATGCATTTACACAAATCATATCCACCCCTACCATGATAGGTAAACCCAACCAAAAAGAAAGTATACTTGACTGGGTACTCATAAACAGTCACCCCCAACTGTGCACCTCTGGTACCCTCCTTAATGGCCTAAGCGATCACCTTCTCACATATGTAATTAAGCACAAAACCATTATTTCCCAACAACCCTTACTCAGAAAGGTTAAAAACAATAAAAACTTTGACCCTGCCAAATTCCAACAAGAACTAAACTCATGTAATTGGTCTATTCTAAAACACCTCCCCTTAGAGGAAGCAGTAGCATACTTTAACAACAAATTCCTTGAGATCCTTGATTTGCATGCACCTGTTCGTTCAAAGAGAACCAAGGCAAAAACTGCACCATGGCTTTCTATAGAGTCTAAACTCAAAATTACCCTTAGAAACAAAGCATGGGCTTTATGGCGTTCTTCTAAAGACCCTCAAGATCACATTAAATACAGGCAATCCAGGAACGAAACCAAAAATCAATTTTACAAGACAAAAAACAATACTACTGTAATTTACAGACAGTAAATCAAAATAATCCTCAGAAGTTTTGGGCAGGTTTAAATAATCTACTACATCCTGGACAAACTTCAACCCCAATCCCTGCTGCTACTATTGATAAAACCCCTGAAGATGTTTCTGATAGTTTTAACCAATTCTTTACTGAGACAATTCAAGCCCTAGCTAGCCAACTACCTCCTAGCTCCCCTGGTCCTGAATGTAGCACCCCTAGAAACCTACTTGCGTTCAGCTTCCAACCAGTCGCCACTTCACTTATCCGTACCTTGATCAAAAAATTAAAACCCACTACACTTTCTGCTGATCAACTCCCTGCCGAGTACCTACAAAAATCAGCTGATGCTATTGCTTACCCCGTCTCAATACTAATCATTCGAACCATAGTAGAAGCTAAAATTCCCACCATCTGGAAAACATCCTATGTAATCCAACTTCACAAAGGAGGCAGCTCTACTGAATTCTCCAGTTATAGGCCAATAGCTATACTCTCTCCACTTGCAAAGATTATGGAAAAATGTATTCATAGACAATTCATGCAACACCTAATCCAAAATCGCCTTATGGCAGACACTCAGCATGGCTTCTGTCCTCATCACATCACTACTTCAGCCCTCCTAGCCTTTACTAACACCATAAACCATAATCGCAACAATAATTATATCTCCTCAGCCCTCTTTTTGGATCTTTCCAAGGCATTCGATATGGTTGATCACCAACTTTTAATCCACATCCTGCAAACATTCTGTATAGATACTGGAGCCCTCCAATGGTTTCAATCCTACCTGAATGGTCGACAGCAGGCTGTCCTCTGGCAGAACAAACTCTCTAACCTTCTACCTAACACCCTCGGAGTACCACAAGGCTCTATACTAGGGCCCTTGCTGTTCTCCATCTTCATTAACGACCTTTATACTGTCATCCCAAAAGTCAGCTGTATCAAATATGCTGATGACTCTACTCTGATTTGCTCAGCCACATCTCCAGTAGAGTTATGGTCAGCTACCCAGACCACCTTTAATACAATAGAAAACTGACTTTCTGAACATCGTCTGATCCTAAATCCCAAAAAAACTAAAACGCTGTTATTTTCGCCAATACGTAGGTCTACCGCTTTCACCTTTACCATAAAATCAAATGATGGCACAATAATCTCCCCTGACCCATCTACAAAACTATTAGGTGTCATCATAGACAATAATCTCAAATTTGACCTACATGTTAACCAAACTATCAAAACCATCAATAAAAAATTAGGGTCACTTTACACAATAAAAGCCTTCCTAACCCCTCCAGCTAAAATTGCCATAGCTCGCTCTCACCTTCTTTCAACCCTTCTGTATGCATCCCCTCTACTCTCGAATTTGAACAAGACTGTCCTTAACAAACTCTCAATTTGCTACAACCACATTGCCAGGTTTGCCGCTGGGCTGCCTTTTAGGACACATCATTGCATCAATCTAAATCAGCTTAGTTGGCTTGAACTACCTAGCCTAATCCAGTATAACCAACTGATTATGGCCTATAAAATCCTCTATAATCCGGACAATACTCCTGCACTTAAAAATATTATCACCCCTATAACAATCCTAGACCGCTGATCCTCTAACAAACTACTAATTCAGACTAGCAAAATTAATAACACAGCCGGTGATTCTCTCTTTGCAAACTCTGTAAGTAGATCCTGGAACTCACTTCCAGCTGATATTACCTTACTTTCCACCTTAGGTCAATTTAAAACTAGACTCAAACAACATTTGTCACTTAACTGGCTATGTCAATGTATCAAGCCTGGCTAACTCGAATGTGTAAAAATTTGTTAACCAGTTTACTGTGTAATTTAATTTAATCCTGACTTGTGCTCAGGACTAACTTTAACCTGTGGAACTTGTTTAACTTGCTTACTTTTGTAATCTCTGCAAATAATCTGTTTGTAATATGTAATGCTGGTATTATGTAATGCTGTATCTGCTTACCCTTGGAGCATTTCTCCCCGGGCCTCCGCTGAAAATGGACATGCATCCAGTCGGACTATCCCGGTCAACAAATGTTAAATAAAAATAAAAAAATATATATATATTTTTTAGATATTAGTGAGTGAGAGCTCAGCAGCACTTTGTTTCTTGGAACTTGATAGGAAAGATCTCTCACAAATATCTCACATAACCACATACCTCATCTTGTCTTCCTGTAGTGAGCAACTCAACACTCATCATCTTGCTTGTTGTAGTAAGTAATTTATCTAGGGGACAGTAATTCTTTAGTCAGTCAGGAAAATATAGTGAGATTAGTTAAGTATTGTTTTTTTGCATCTGTGGGAATCTATCCAACTGTATTATTTTTGTATATGTTTTGTGATTAAAACTCTCATGTTTATGATAACTATATATGATGTTCATGTTTTTTTTTTTTTTATTTTACTATATATTATTCAATATTTCTATACCTTTCCTTGTGGCTGGTCTTTTAGAGAATATATTTAGCATCTTAAGAGTTTTTATGCTTATTTTAATAACACTGTGGCTGCTCCTGAAAGCCTTGATGCATTGGTCAAACACTACCATTTGTATAATTATTCATTTTGCTCAGAATAATTGAGTACCCCTGTAAGAGCCTTAGAGCAGCTGACTGGAGACAGTGTGATTACCTTGTAGTCTGGGCAAAAGGGGCACAGCTGGTAAATCTGTGCCAGTCTTTCCCAGGTGTGTGTGTGTGTGTGTGTGTGTGTGTGTGTGTGTGTGTGTGTGTGTGTGTGTGTGTGTGCGCGAAAATCAAATATCCAAGTGTGTGTGTGTCAGAAACTTGGAATAGGGATACCGAGCTCCAAAATGATAAGTCTGGAATCTTGTTTGGGCCGTGGAGAGAGAGAGAGAGAGAGAGAGAGAGAGAAATAGCCCAGCCCCAGGTCTGAAGTGTGCTGCCTGTGTGTTCTTAAAGGAAATTGTGCTTTCTGAAAATACTGTGTCTATCAATTTTTTGTTTCTAGTTGCCGTATCTCACCAATATTAGTGGACAGGATTGAGGCTCCTTGATTACTGGCCTGGAGTAGGGACTGTCATAATGAAGGAAATTTTGACAGGACAAATGCAACAACTGGAATGCCCACAGAGATACCTTACTAAAAGGATAAAAGCTGTAAACAACATGCCCTACATGGACTGACTTAAAGCCCTGTCACTCTACTTGGCATCCTACAGACTTTTAAGAAGTGACCTGCAGCTGGCATACAAGGCATACTATGAACCTATACTTATGGATTTGATACACATCTGTAAGTCAAATGCCATAAGAAATACATACTTGGTCAACGGAACTAACCCTCTTCTGTAACATCAACAAAACAATTTAGTGGGAAAGGAATATTTCACAGAGGATATTGCTGCTTTTGAACAGACTCTCCTTCCACAAGAGACAAAACTAATCACAGTCCATTTTCAAGTTCAACTTAGATCTACTGATGGGAAACAGAAACTTTAGTCCAGGACTGAACTCTCTACTACTAATGGACAAATGCAGCTCCTGATTGCTTTATCCCATGCATGGGTCCCCTCAAATTATCTATGATGTGATCCCAGTCATTGCCATTAGGGTAATATATAATTATTGACAATGGGACGGTTAAGCTGACTTATAACCAAAAGGGATAGGTTATTTCAAGCACAAAAAGGGAAATTGGTTAGACTTAAAATAGCTCACAAGGGCAGCTAGCCTGGTACTTACCTATGAACCTATGAACAACCCCTATACATTTTGATAGGTGCCATGGGATATTTTACATCCACCTGAGCTACCACCAACTCATGTAGATTGAACCTCCATTTAAAATTTCATCTGAAAGTCAACACACCCAGTTCTAAATCAAATAATTTGAAAATAGTTTTACTGATAGCCAACACTTAATTAAATTTCAAGCAGACTATTAAATACAAAGCATTGTGCAGCTGTTCATTTCAAGTAGAACAAAGTATGCTATCAAAACTTAATGAAAAAAGAATTTCAAAGACCTTTGTTTCAAATTATCAAAAGAATGACACAGGTAACAATTACTTCAGGTGGTGTATTGCTATCAACTTAAACAGAATCACAGCACCCATTTAAAACAATACTTCATGGAATAGAATAAAGGTATAATGTTTATGATAGAAAAGTGTAATGCTTGCAAGAAATAAACTATTTTTAGTATATGTCAATGAATTTTAGAGTGAAACAAAATCAAACAAATGTTAAGGCAATCTAGAGACAATGATTGCCTGGATGCCAAAAAGGTATTAGAATGACCTTTGTCATCTTTACCTATTTCAGTTTTATCTGGGACATGTTAGATTTTATTTTGCCATTTCATGAACAATTAATTAATAGTGTGGTGTTGCAACAGGAATGATAATGATGATATGCTTACAAAGTCTTCAAGCAGAAATTAATGCAGGCATCTATTTTATTATGGAGCAAAAAAAAAAAAAAACAGCCCTAGCTTATGCAGCTAACAGTGCTTGGCCCTTATTGTTGTATAGCATTTGATCTGAAAGAAACCAAAATGGTAGTAACTGCATCTGGTTTAGATAAATGTTGTCATTTGACAATAGAGAGAAGATTATTGTACAGAGTAGCAATAATACTGCAAAATGCAGCACTGACAAAAGTAGAGCACAGGAATTAAATAAACACAGAAGATGCATGTTCAAGAGCATGCCCCCAGATACAGCTGCTTGAATGTATGCGGGCAATAGTTTGTAGCAGACAAAATATGAATAAAAGCAGATATAAGCTACATTGCTGCAAAACAAAGCTGTAATATCACCAGCAGTCCATCCATGCATTCACTCATTTTGTAAAACACTTGCTTGATAGAGGTAGCAATCTGAACAAGGCAAATGATGCTTATCTTTCTTCAACAGTTTACAACTTATCTTATAAATCCACAGGCTTTGCTGGGTAAGGTGAATGGCACAATCTCTCTCTCTTTGCAGTGTGCATTTTGATTGTGCTTTTGGACCTTCTACTGTGTTATACCTGCAGTACCTTGTATGAGAAGCAGACAGATTCATTTTTTCTGTGTGTTCACAGCATATCAGCTGACTCCACTCAACCTGTATAAGCAGTAGTTGTACTCGGAGGTCATCACAGAATGCTGAAATCTTAAATTTGTCAACTATTGTGAGTTTAGAACCCCTAATAAGGCCTTTTGTTAGTGATGTTTTTACCTGTAATCTCATTTCAGGTAATGCCTTAAACTCAAGACCTTGTGTGAGAATTGAGAAACAGACTGACTGATGAGCTAAGAATTGTATTTATTTATTTATTTATTTCACATTTGTTAACCAGGTTAGTCCAACTGAGTTTGCAAGCAAATCCATTTTCAGTGGAGACCCGAGGGGAAAAGTCCCAGCAAACATAAGTAAAGATAAATTGACAATATACAAATATTAAATAACAATCACAATACAAAATAATTGTAAAAAAGAAAAGGTAATTAACTACTTACATTGCACTGATAGTAAGTGACCCATTTTCAGTAGAGACCTAAGGGAATGAGCCCCAGCAAACATAAGCAAAGATAAACATACAAGACAAAAACTATAACAAATAACAATGCAAATACAAAATTAATTATAAAGAGAAAAACAAAAGAAAAAAGTATGAACATTAAGGGTTGCACTGATAGCAGTTGTCTAAATTTACTACATATAAGAGTAAAAACAAAAGGATAATCATTGCTCCATACTACACCTGGGATACTGAAACCAGTGGAATCATAGGACAGTTAATCAACTGATCCAACCTGCCCTCACAAATATGTAAAACCCATGTGGTAGTTAACTCCTACATCTGGGTAGCTGAACATTCTCATTGATCAGTTTTATAGACTATAGAGATTTTGTGGAGGAAAATGGTGAACTGACAGACCATGCCTCATATATATTTTGATATTTATAACATACAGTTGTGTCATTGTATGCAATGTTCGATGTTTTGGAAATATATATTCTCAAAGAAAGTTGGAACACCATTGTATACATAATTAATGTTTGAATATGTTGAGTTACAGAAGGCTACACTGAACCATACCTCTCAACCTCGAAGTACAAGAAATCTAGACAAAACCAAAAATAATGGGGTTCAAAGGCCCCAAATCAGGGACAGATTTCATATATTGTCCTTATAAACTTTGAAAGTTGCCAGAATAACAGGTTTTGCATTATCTTTGTTAAAAATTCACAAATACTATAAAGAGCAGGCCAAAAATATCAGACAAAAATTTGGGTATTCTGTAAAACTCTGGATAGTTGAGTGGTATGCACTGAACCATTAGACAATGCAGAAAAATGTCAAACAGCCTTTATGCAGCAAACACATGGAAGAGCAAAGCTAAAACAGCAATCATTCAACATTATGGTTGAAATTATCTGTCTGATAAGAGTTCTATCCAGTAAACAAATGAAAATATCAGTAGTAAACATTTGCATTTTGTGACTATATATAATATAGGGCTGGAGTGTGCTGTGGGGAGGGGGTGGTGGGGGGTGTAGTCCATGGTTTATCTGATGGAAATCTAATATGAAAATTGAAGCATGAATGCCTTGTTTCAAGGATTTCACAGTGCCATCATCTCATTGAAGAGGTTCATTCTCCATCTCCATAAATCTTCCATTGTCAGTACTAGCTGGGTCTATATCACATCATCTAACAAACTATTTATTAAGTATCTATTTGTTGATCTTTATTTGTCGAAACCTCTATCCATCAAACAACATTTTAAGCGAAAGTTTTCCCAGGAAAATAGTCCAACCACTGATCATCACCAAAATAAAATTTAAAACCCATTCAGGTGGGGGGGTTATACCCCCATGCCCCCCTAACTAAATATACCACCTCCAAGATCACACTATACTGGGGAAAAGGCAAATTCCCAATGATGGTCCACTGTTTTTTCTCCCTGGAAAAGAATTAACTAAAATAATTCACTGGACACAGCTTTTGACAGATAGGTATTTGATAAATAGTTCATCTGCGGATGTGATATAGACCCACACTAGCCTCTTTACCTTTTATAGAAATTATTTAAAAAAATACAAGAAACAACTTTAGTAAATTATCATTTATGGCAGGCAGTCATACATTTATATAAACAAAAACAAACTATATTGGCATAATATTAGTTACAAGTATTATACATCACAAATCATACTGACAAAATTTTAGATGCACACATAATACATCAGTTATAATCTACTCAATCATTATTATTCAAACATTACACAGCTCATTTAAATCCTGCCTTCTTTTAAACTTAATTCTTCCCCTGTATATATTGTAACACCATTTCCATTTTTTCTATGTATTTTGCTCCTACCCTTTTCTAAAGATCCTAGTTCCAGTTATTTTATGTCTGTTATTATATTCACTACTTATAGTACAGTTAGTTTAGACTTTGGTTTCCATTTTCTAGTAACTGCTTTTTGGCAGTCAACATAATTAGACTCAGATCATTTCCCTAGATACACCAATTTTCTCAACCAGTATCTCTGACAGAGTAGTCGGCAGGGAATCTTTAAAATCTGCCAACTCATTACACTCCAGAAAATATGTTTAAAATTATATAAATTACTGCGCCCTCAGCAATTGCCTCATATTATATGCTTCCACATAGAGCAGAAGAAGAACAACAAAGGAATTTAAGTTCTACATCCCAGCACCATTACAAATACTGCATTTTTTAATATGCTTCATCGCACTGTTCTATAACAATCAGCTTTTTTGTCTACCCAGTACTACATTTTCTTTTACATTGTTAAGAGACAGTATGATTGCCTAGTGATGTGTCCTGCATTAAAGTGTTGGACTTGCAAAAAATAACACATTGTTAGAGTGAGGGTTTCCAGCAGCGTACTCCCAATAAGTTTTGCTTATTATACCATAACTGTAACTGCATTAACTAACTATAAGCATTGCTTTTATGTCATAGAATTGTGCTGTTACAAGGCATAAATGCTATACTTTACTGTTCTAGATATTTGCATTATCCATTACGAGTAAAGCATTGCGTAGTCATCAGAATATTAGCTTCTGCTGTTTAAGTTTCAGATGTGTAGCTGCATTAGCGATTGATAAAATGGATTTGCATAACACAATTAAGAGTTGAAACCATGGATTTGCAGTAGCTAAAGGCTTTGCATTTAAATACTACAACTAAATAACCATGCGGTATTAGGTAAAAACACTGTGAGTTGTTAAAGGGCCAAACAGTGCGTACAGTTCTAATAATAGTTGCACTTGCTGAAGACTTTACATTTTAAAACTGTTTTAGAATACTATAACTTAATATCCATGCGGTATTAAACAAAACAGCCAAGAGCGGAATGGGTTGTAATAGTGCCTGCAGTCTTAGTTAATAGCTGCAGTAGTTAATGATTTTACAGTTTTATAACTGTATCTTGCCTTTTTATATGTAGGCAACCATGCAGAGTTAGGCAAAACAGCCATTAGTGCTAAAAGATTGTAACAATGTGTGCGGCTTAGTTGTTAACAGAATCCTGCTCCTAATTGTGTTACACTTTTGATAACAACAGTAGATAAACTTGTGTGATGAATGTTTTCACTTCCTAACTATTCACTACTTGTACAAACTGTTAGAAATGTCCATTAATGCTAAAGGTATTTGCGGAAGTAATTTTTACATGTGTACATCACTAAGGTCTAGTTCTACATTAGTAGTTATGAAGAACATTGAACAACAATAGAATAGTGCATTTCTCTGTTGATTCAATGCTATTTTTAAACACAACCTTCTTTCTTACTTGAGGTTATTATTCTCTCCCTAGTTCCAAAGCCCTGCTTAACAGCACATCTACAGTGTTTAAAGACATAGACTGCGAAAAGGCTCCTCCCATCACATCTCCGGTGATTCAGAGCAGCTTCTAAGTGAAATTAGTGTATGCCTCAACTGCTTTGTGTAAATAATTATTTATCTGCCCTAATTGGGGAGCTCGCTGCTAGGACACCTCAGTCTCTTGCCACTCTTCTTTCTCTCCAACCCACTCCTCCCCCTAGATAGTCTCTCTCTGTAAATTACCTGTAAAGTTCTCACCTCCTCACTGACCTACTCTCTCTGTTATATCCACCTTCCTCAGTACCACTACTTTACTGTTTACATCTCTTCATTCCCACACTATAACAGCCGTCCCTCTCACCTACCTGCATTTAGTATATTTCGAGATAGTTTTTTTGTTAGTGTCTCTAGGGATAGTCCATTCCAAGCATGGGTGCTACCCACTCCGCCCTCTGCTTCACTCCAGGCTCACTCTGCTCCCCTACCCTACCCCCATTCCAACCCACTCCTTTTTCATTACATTTATACTTACAGACCACACCTCCCACTTAACAACCACATCCTACCAATTACCCATTTAGTCATTCACAGACCACCACACCCCCACCCTCACCATACCAGCCACATTCAACCTCACTCTAACTACTTATCACCACATTTGCTTACTTAATCACTCCACATAGCCAATCTATGTCACCTCAAACTATTACAATGTCTCATACTATATACCCTCACAGAATAAACCCCATAATATATACAATTACAATTTTAATGCTCCTCCAACTCACAGCCCTTACTTCTTACCACACTCAACTACAACACAGCATCTCCCTCCCCTGGCAAACTACATCCATTAACTACCACTCTGTAACTCCAACCATACACATAGCTCCATGCCTTTTCACTCCCTCACACACTGACTATTTCCACCATAACATACAAACAACCAAACGTACAACCAACTCTCTAAAACACATTATTATCATCAAGTTTACCAAACTCTACTTACATTTAATGACTAAACTATCATACTGTGGGGATATACATCCCAACCTTGGTCCCAACTCACTAGCAAACACACAGCCTGACCTTTCTTCTGATATTACCCTTAGACATAAGAACTCACTTCTCTTACTTAACATAAATGTAAAAAAATATCTCAAATAAAACTCACAAACTCCACACACTACTTCAGCTATATAAACCTGACATTGTACTAATGACCGAAACCTGGCTAAAACCAGAAATCAGTAGCAATTAAATAATACCACCAAGCTATAACATCTTACGCAGGGACAGAAATAGTAAAAAGGGTGGAGGTGTAGCACTACTATTCCAAGACCAGCTTAAGTTAGAACAAACTGATGTTAATGTACCACACATAGGTAGTACATAAACTATCATAGTTCAGTTAAAGTTGAACCCCAATAAAAACATTAATATTATAGGCTGTTACTGCCTACCTGATAACAATGTTATCAGTATCGAAATCCTACTAGACTGGATCTCTACCTCCTTCCCTCACAAAAATATTTTACTAGGAGATTTTAATATAGACTGGAATAACTGCTCTTGCCACAATCCATCTACTCACATTAACCTCCATGGGTTTACCCAACTTATCCCAACCCCCACCAGAATAGACAAAACATCAAAATGACAGTCCATCCTGGACTGGATACTTATATCAGACCTCTCACTTGTATTTCTTGCAGGATGTCTGCCAAACAGCCTCTGTGACCATCAAGCTACCTTCCTCCTTAGAAAAAAAAACACACCATATTAACCAGACAACCTTAAGAATAGTCAGGAACAAAACAAACTTCAAACCTGAAGAGTTTAGATATTCATTAAACAGATGTAATTGGAAACCACTAACATCACTGTCACTAGATGAGGCAGTAAGCTATGTAATCTCAACCTTCCTACAAATATTAGACCATCACGCACCTGCTAGAACCATTAGAACAAAGACCAACGATGCCCCCTGGCTAAAAAAGGAAACTAAAACTATCCTCAAATACAGAGACAAGCCATGAACAAACTACCACTAAAACAAATTCCAGTCAACAAAACAAACCTACTCAGAGCTTCGTAATAAATCCAAGAAATGCATTAAATCTGATAAAGTCAATTACTACCAAAACCTACAAGAAAAACATCTCTACAACCTACAAAAATTTTGGGCCACTACAAATTCTGTACTAAAACCAGGAAAAACTGCAACCGCTACACCTAAAACAGTAATTAACTCTGAGAACATCCATACTAAATTCGAAACATTTTTCACTGAATCAGTACAAGCCCTTGCAAACAGGGTCTATATTAGATTAACAAAGTTTCTGAACTTTGAATTCCATATGGTCGACACCATATGATCGAAGTTATGAAACTTCGAAAATCTAAAAAAAAAAAACAAAAAAAAACCCCTCCACTACTTAAATATACCAACTCTGAGATCGTGCTACAGCATAGGAAAGGGAAATCTTCCCTTTCTGCACCATTCTCCATTAAAGTGCGATCTTGGAGTTGGTATATTTAAGTAGCGGGGGGGTGTGGGGTGCAGGGGGGCTTGCCCCCCTGCTAAAACACTTTTAATTTACTTTCCTTTGTTTTTGTTTTTTTGTTTAGATTTTCTAAGTTTCAGAACATTGATCATATGGTGTCAACCATATGGTATTTTAAGTTCTGAAACTTTGTTAATCTAATATAGACCCTGCAAGTACCCATAGTATGAATAACAACCCTGACCTCCCTCCCAACCAAAATAAAACTAACCCACATGATAATAGCACAAACTTTACCCTACATCCAACCTAAACAAAATCCATTTTAAAACTCCTCTAAAAGCTTAAACCAACCACCCTGGCCACTGATAATCTGCCAGCAGATTTCCTACAAGTATCTGCAGATGCCATAGCTTATCCCGTAGCCATCCTAATTAGCAGATCTATAACAGAGTGTAAAGTTCCTAACATATGGAAAATCTCTCACATTATACCATTACACAAGGGAGGAAATTCCATCGAACTAGATAACTAATGACCTATAGCTATTCTGTCACCCTTATCAAAGATTCTGGAACTAGTTGTTCATACCCAACCCATAGACTTCCTCCTAACAAACAACCTGCTAACTAAAAACCAACATGGCTTTAGGCCCTTCCACAGCCCAACACAACAGCAATAATATCCTTCTCCAATACAGTTAACCACCACAGAAACAAAGGACAACTAGTTTCAGCCATATTTCTAGACCTGTCTAAAGCCTTCAACATGGTCAACCATAACAGTCTCTTTAACACACTAGCCACACTAAATTTCAGCATACACTCTATAACATGGTTTAAAAGCTACCTATCAGGTCATCAACAAGCAGTGAAATGGCTCAACCAACTATCCTCTCCTCTGCCTGTTACCATAGGTGTCCCTCTAGGCTCCATACTTGGCCCACTACTCTTCTCTCTGTTTACCAACCAGCTCTCATTCTCCACACGTAATGCCGCAGTAGAAAAAAATGCTGATGACATAACCCTGATTTGTGCAGCACAAACATTAGATGACCTACACTCCCTTACTCAACAGTCCTTCTGTCAAGCCGAGACTTGGTTCACTAACTCTCAGCTAATCCTGAATCCAAATAAAACAAAAATTCTCCTATTCAGCACAGGTAGATCCAGTCTCCCATATGTCACCTTCACCATCATATCCAGTAACAAAATAACAATCAGCCCTACCTCCCACACTAGAGTCTTAGGGGTAGAAATAAATTGCAACCTTAAATATGACATTCATATAGCCCAAACTATCAAAAAGGTTCATAAAAAGCTCAGTCTCCTTTATCACTATAAATATTTTCTTACTAAACAAACTAAAGCCACCGTAGTCAGAACACATCTGCTGTCTACCCTCCTCTAAACATCTCTAATACTTACTAACCTCCGCAAAACTGACCTACACAAGCTAGAAACCTGCTATAACAAGATTGCTAGATTCGCTACTGAAACCCCATGTAAGACCCATCACTGTGTAGCTCTCAAGCAGTCGGGATGGCTTGAGCTACCACAGCTATTGAAACTCAACCAATTGTCATTTGCACATAAAATTTACTACCAATCAACTAAAACTCCAGCTCTACAAAATTATTCCACCACTAGAACCTTAAGATCCAGCACTCAAAACCCCCTAGAAGTCATCAAACATAACAATGATGCAGGAAAATATCTCTTTAGCTATTTCACAGCTAAAGCTTGGAACTCCTTACCTTACCACCTAACCTCCATCTGCTCCTCTACCCAATTCAAAAAGCTTCTCAAAGCATACTATATGGATTCCTGGTTATGCTCCTGTGACTTCCCAGGATAAACACTGCTCAGCTACTCATCCCCATCTAAACCTAATCTCAGTCTAATTCCCATAGAGAAAATATTCCACCAAATATGTTTACTATAACTGCACCACCTACCTGGATATATAATAAAAACACTATACTTGTCAAATAACATTCAAAGCTTCTATGTGAAGTATTATACTGGCACTATGTAGATATGTAGCTATCTACTACAGTTCCTCATTGTGTTCTGATATGTGAAAATATCTGTAATGTTTTTTGTTGTATTTTTTCTGTATGTCATCTTTTGCCAGCTATTATTAATAGACATCTATGCTATATAACCTGATGATTCATACTTTTTGACCTGTGAAACTCTGAACTGTGTAATATGTGATTTGTAATTGTGTGACCTGTGTAGAACTGTCTAAAATGTATCTGGAGCTTTTCTCCTCTGGCCTCTGCTGAAAAGGGACCTGTGTCCAGTCAAGACTTTCCCGGTAAACAAATGTAAAATAAAATAAAATAAATAAATTGCTGCATAAAGTTATTATAGCCTCTTCTGAACAAGATATTTTGTCAGAATGTCTTTTTGCTAGAAACAAGTATTCCTGCCCTCTCCTTAGCAAGATATAATATTAAGAGACGTTTTCTTGTCTCATATCAAAACATCTACTGGCCTTTTTGTCAGTGCATGTCAAATCATTAGACCTTAACTAACGCTGTAACTTTGTATAACTGCACCACAGACTTTGAATATTAATTGATATGTCAGGTGGCAGTTTTCCTTTCACCTTAAGCCACAAGTCCTATTTGCATTTTCATAACTGTTTGAATACCCTTGCTGTCGTAAAATCCTCTGCAAATTATTTCTCTGAATTCCTGCAACACTGTAGCATTAAGCCTACCCTAACATGTCTGCTAAACCTGTGTCATTTGTTTTTAGCTGCAGTGGCACTTGTGCTTGTCAGCTTTTAATTTATTTTTGAATCTTGCCAGATAGCTGAAACCAAGCCTTAGAGGAAGAACTCCCATTATTTATTTTCCCCCGTCATAATAGTGAAGTGATGCACTATTCTAACCTTCTTTTAGATCAATTACTGAAGGAAGGGCCAAGATGGATGACCCTAACAAAATGCAGTATTCATAGGTTCATAGGTAGGTATTATGCTATCTGCCCGAGGGCATTTATAAGCCTAGCCAGAGTGTGTCAGCTTTCGCTGCCCCATTGATTAATTAACTGAGCCTCTGTCAAGAAGAGCCTATGAAGTGATCCCAGGGGTGCATTTTCTATTACCCATCCACTCATGAAGGTTTCTCTTGAAGAGTGTTAGTGAGGGGCTCTGCCTAATGTACTTAGGAATTTTGTTCCAAAGCATGGGGAGTCTCTGTGACAGGAATCTATCCCTCCAGCATGTTCTATTGATTCTTGTGGCGAGGTTTAGCTCACTAGAGCGAGTGGCTCACAGTGACTTGGATTTCTTTAGGTGGAGCATGTCCATCAATTCTGAGTTGGACGTGGCTTTGTAAGTCAGGCAGAGATCACCTCTGAATAAGCGATTTGCCACTGAGTACAGCTGGAGTTTTTCAAGTCGGGATGCATAGGACATATGTTTGAGGCCAGTAATCCTCTTGGTGAGGTACTTTTGTGGTCTTTCCAGCTGTTGGAAGTGTCTTGTGAGGTACATTCCAAATGGGGCATTGTACTCTATGATGGGTCGATTGAGTGATGAGTAGAGGGGCACTATAACCTCTTTATTTCTAGATGCAAACTCTTTAGTAATTAGATGGAATACACAGAAGGATTTCATAAATACTTTGGCAATATGATTGTCAAAGGAGAGATTACTATCTACCTGGGTCCCTAGATATCTTATTACCTCTTCTGTATTAAGGGGCTGCCACCTATGTGATAATTCATGGGTGTTTTTATTTTTCCCAAACAGGATGACTATGCATTTTTTGGCATTTAGCTTGAGACCATGACTTTGACACCAGGTGTTCGTCTCAGTAAGGCCTATTTGGAGAATGTCCATGTCAGCCAGAGACACAATTATGGCTCCCAGTTTGTAGTCATCGGTGAACATGGTTAGCCATAGTCTTCCTCTGTTTGCCTGTACTTCTGAAAAGTATATGCCGAACAGTAGGGGTCCCAGGGCCGAGCCTTGTGGGGCACCACTTGTGACTGGTTTAGAGTCGGACCTGGAGCCTGCTATTCTTACCATGTGAGTTCTGTCTGTAAGCCAGTTGGCAACCCATCTCGTGATGTAGGGGTCTATGTTCAGGCTGGTGAGTTTTTCTATAATTCCCGAATGGAGAATGGTGTCAAAAGCCTTGGCGAGGTCAAGGTAGGCTGTGTGAACTACCTTCCTCTCATCTATGGCATGGTGACTGTCTCGAAGAAGACAACCAGGTTTAGTAGGTATGTTCTGCCCTTAATAAAGCCAAGCTGGGTCAGGTCAAGTGTTTGGAAGTTCCTAATGTCTTTGTTAATGAGCTCCATAGTCTGGCAGACCAGGATAGTCAGGCTTATGGGGCGATAATTACCAGTGTCAGTTGTGGCCCCTCCTTTGTGGAGTGGCATAACCGTTTCTGTGTGCCATTCTATGGGCTCATAGCCTGTGGAAAGGCCGAGGTTGAACAGTGTGTTTAGGTGGGGGGTTAGTCCGTTCTGTAGTTCATGCAAGATGCAGCCTGGGACACCATCTGGCCCCATTGACGCTGTGCTTTTGTCTTTTGAAAGGGCTGTTTTCATCTGTGCGTCTGTGATTTCCAGGACACTACACTTTTCCAGTATTGTTGTGGGCCCTTTTGGGGGTGACGGGGGGGGGGGGGTGAAGTTTGCACTGAATCTATCTGCCAGGATTTTGGCAATATCAGTGGGTTCAGTATATTTCGTGTTATTTTGCACTAGCTGAGAGCATATCTGTGAGTTGCCACTTAGATTTGTGACATAGCTAAAGAAGGCTTTGTGGTTATCTTTTGAATCCTTGGCTATTTTTCTTTCAAAGTTAACCTTGGAGGATTTTATGAGGGACCTTAGTTTCTTACTGATACTGATCAGGGATGTCTTTCCTTCATGGGATTTGATTTTTTTCTGAACTAGTTTTCTCCTTCTGTTGTATAGCCTGTTTATGGCAGGGGTCAACTAGACTGGTTTCCTTCTCTTAGGGGAGTGAGTCTTGGTTTTGTTAGGGATGGCACGATCCATGCACCCTTGTACGTGCTCATACAGTGCATTTGTAAAGGTTCCTGCATCTTGGACACTGTTATCCTTTAGCATGGGGGCTGTAAAACTTACTACCTCTGTCTTAAGTAAGGTGAAGTTTGCTATAGAAATGTTTTTCACTGTGGTTTCCTTGGTTGGAGGTGTGGTGTGGTGTGTACATCCAGAGTGATTAGTTTATGGTCTGATCTAACCAGTGATGGGTTGACCTCCGGTGTGGAACACCTGTCGCCCATGTTGGTGATGACCAGGTCCAATATGTTTTCACCTCTGGCAGGGGAGTTTACCAGCTGATCCAGGGCATTTGAGTTGATAAATTCCAGGAAGTGCTGGACCTGGGAGTTTGTACTTGAAAAGTTTTCCCAGTTAATGGTAGGGTAATTGAAATCGCCCAATATCAGGGTGTTCGGTAGGACCTTCATGTTTTCCAGTGTCTCCAGAAAGGCAGAGTGGTGGTCCTGGGTCATGGAGGGTGACCTGTAGCAGGCCACAATTTGCATTGCAGATTTGCCTCATGTTAGTTGCACATGGATGATCTCGGAGGTATCATGCTGTGCCACTAACCTGGAGGTGTAGGCATCCTTGATGAATATGGATACAACCCCCTCCTTTTGTGTTTTGGTCCATGTTCTGTGGCTGAAATGTAGTGCTGGGGTGCTTTGTGGAGCCTTGAACCAGATTTCAATTACTGCACAGATGTCGACATTCTCCAGACTGAGATGTGCTTCAAGCGAGTGCATTTTGAGAATTAACCTCCTGGCGTTGAGTAGCATAACCCTCATTTTTTTATTTGTGTTGTTTACGGAGGTGGGTTTGACTTTTGACCCTTGCCTAAAAAAGGCACTATGGGTGCAGAAAGAGCCTTGGCCAATATTCAAAAGCCTAGGGGTGACAGGTGCAAGCCATCTCTTGCGAAGTAATGAGGCTTGTCGAGCAAGTTGTCCCAGGCTGACAGACACTGGATCCCCTTTGAATGTCACCAGAAGCTTAGCCAATTGTTGAAATTGATCATTTTTCTTTATACTGCGGTATCATTCTTGGTGAGGACAGGATGCTACTCAGGGTCAAGATCATACCCCCCTGGCTACATGATCAGAGATCTCTTCCATGTCTCTTTTCATGCAGTCCAGGGAGGTACATCTCAGGTCATTCACACCAACATGGACAATGACAGAGTCATATTTGTACTTGTTCTGGAGTGACCTGGGTGCTTGTGTTATGTGGCGGATTCTGGCTCCCGACAGGCAGCTAACAGTAAACTTCTCCTTGTCCAGCCTAGTGAGTGGGACGTAAGTGTGTCTGACTATAGACTCACCTATTACTAGTGTGTTAGGTATGTTATTTAGCCGGGATAAATTTAGCCCTAGCAAACCGGCACTGCCCGGACGTGCAAAACTGTGCAAATGTGGTTTTTACAGCTGGAAAACAAAAGAGATAGAAATTAGCCCAAAATGGCCTATAAACTACTAACCTCTGGGCTGGAACCACTCCTCCAGGGACATATGGCTGCTCAAAGCTCCCTCTCTCGCAGGTGAACAGAGAAACCTCCTTCTATCCAAGTAAGGTATGGGCGACTCAGAAAATTGTAACACAGCCTTGAATTCAGCACTAGCCTGAAAACTGGACTATAGTAGCTTAGAAAGGTGGGAAACAAGGAAACATTTTTTTTAAAAAAGATAGGGCAAAAACAGTAAAAAATACACTTAAAACAGCTTTAAATGACTACACAGAGTCAGTTCCAAGCCTTCATCCATTAGTCTTCTTTATGGATGACAATCACTTTCAAATACATATTATGAAAATTATAACTTCAGGAGACTCAGAATGATATATGTGAACACTGGCAGACTCCTTCCTCCAATAAATTCCTTGAGTACTCAAGAAATATTATCCAAGGATTAATTTGAATGAGTTACATGTTTGTTTACTGAGGTAGTTACTTAATATCAAAGGATGCTTAGTTTACCTGACTCACAAAATACTTGACATTTTGTTTAAATAAACTCTATTTAACTGGATTATTGCATCCATTACTGAGATGTGTCCATGACATTGTTCTATATTTCTATAAGTAATCACTGCCCTATATTCACAGACTAAAGTATATGCAGAAATTATTGACCTCTTGGCTTACCTAGGAAAACAATTACTGTATTTCAACGTACATGTCCTTGAAGGAACAGATTATCTTAGTTCCTTGTTGTCTTATTTTCAATGCCTGCCACTTTCAGAGTAAGTTTTGTCTAGTCTGACATTGTAATCAAGCGGGGTGTATAAATGTTGACTACAGAACTTAATATGCTGAAGAAATAAAGCACATTCTGCCAAGACCCTTGAATAGTGCATAAGTTCATGCTCTCTCAAGTCAATAGCTACCCCATGTAAAGACAAAAAAAGCATATATGGAGTAACACTTGCACATAGTTCCAGAAAAAAGGATAACCACATCCTTGTTAGATGTAAGAACATGGAAAAACATTCACCTTACAAAGGAGTTTGATCTGTTCTATGAACAAATATCTCTGGGTGAATTTTTCAAAGACTTATTGTTGCATATGTTGTCATCAAATCAAGAAAACAGCAAGATAAATTATTTCCATTTGGGCATTGATGATCCTGGTGCCGTACCTTTTGGTTAAAAATTTTGAATTGTCATAATATGGCACTGTGCATCATGTTGTCACAAAGTATACGATGCTTCTATTTATAGCCTTTTCTTTTTACCTGTATAAGAATCAGAATGAGCATGCCTTGATCAGTGTATGGATGGTCAATATTTTGCTATTACTTTATAGAAGATTAGCATCAGAATATACACATCTGTAACTATTAAACTCTTCAAACTTCATGGCTTGGTGTCTCATATGAGAGTGCCACCGTTTTCTGTGGGGTAATGCTGGGTAGCAGCTGAAGTGTTCTGTGGTGACTTGGGGTGCGACATACATCTTGAAGTTTAGTAACCCACATCTGTTCTGCTGTCAGGTACTATTTTAACCAAGTCAGCATTTGTACTTTGGTTTATTTGATACAGGATGAGACATTGTGACTTAAGAGTTTGTACTGGGGTGACACTTCTAAGATGAAACAGCATGGACAGCACTATAAATCTCATTGTATTTAGTGAATGACATCATATTAAGTCAGGCAAAATGTAATTATCTTAGGGTTTTGGCAGTTTTCAATATATATCTGAATATGTATTGTTTTTGAATAGAACTTGTACTGTACTTTCACATTTGCATTTCTGCAAGGGGCTTACACTTGAGTTTTATATTTTCAGTTAATGGTCTTGTTAGCTAACCTGTGGGACATGGAACTACCTATTCTGAGTTG
>NC_056729.1:199596974-199749474 GCF_019279795.1 Protopterus annectens | reverse complement strand
GCAAAGAGGCAAAGGATTCATTTTTTTAATTTCATTCAAATAAGTAAAGAAAAACTGGAAATAAATGTATCCAATTAGATTACGTAGAGCAGCCAGTGAATTGAGTTTTTAATGTTACTTTGAAAGTTTGAGTGAAAGGCAAGACTGGCAATTAACAGCCTAGTCTGTCAAATGCCAGGAGCTGGGCCCAAACTCTCAACTGTACAGATTTTCTCAGAATGTCCAGATTTTGTGCCTCATATTTTTGGTCTATTTTTCATAAAATTGTGGCTTTCTCTCATATAATAGATATGCTAATCATTAATGATTAAAGTTGGAAAATAATGACAGACACTTGAGTTTCAGACTTCATACTCTTAATGCCAAACTTAAAAATTGTACCTATTTTAGGGCCTTTGTACCACTTTTATGTATGGCTTTGTACATATTTCTTGCTCCAAGAGGTTGAGAGGTGTGCCAAGACCTACTGATAGAAATCTTAAAAATAAATGTGTGGAAGAGGGGAGTGGGTCTTATTCACAGGAACATCAGAGAAAGATGAAAAACCTATACTGTAACCATTGCAGGTTTTCCAGCTTTCCTGCCAGAAATGAGCACTACTGTTTCACAGCATGGAGACAAAAGCTGTTTTTGTCGGGAAAACCTAGAAAGATTTCCTGTATGATTTTGATGTCTTACACTGGCACTCTGTTTTCAGGTAATGGTCTGATATGGCATATGGGTTAGTAATTTGAGTTTGGGATGCTGATGCTGATAGTTTCCATTAATAAAAGTGTTAGTGGCTATGTTTCCTTTTGTTCTTCCTTCATTATAATGGATGGAACACATAAAATTACAGTTCTTGTTGGCTTTCAATGTTTATTTTTATATTTTACACATGTACTATTCTCAGAACTGTAAGCAGTAATCCAGGTGTGGGCTTTTCGTACAACCTGATGGGGAAGAATGGATTCTATTCTCCTGCTGAATACACATACTTATTTTATAGTGGGCAACTGGGGTGATGGATTTAAATGGTCACTGAGTAATGTGGTTCCTAATTGAGACACTGTGTTGGGATAGTTGTTGTTGTCCATATGTGATGTAAACGCTGGCAATAGGTATTACAAATTTCCTCATTTTTTTAGTCTCCTCATTAATGGTCAATGCTCGCTTAGCTTTAGAGGAGGTATTGCATAATGTTGATGTAGTCAGTAAGTAGTGGCAGATGTCCGAAGATTCCAGTCTGATTGAGAATTTGCAGGCTGTTTTATTGTAACCAAATTAGAAGGGGGATTATAGCTACTGTTTTAGTGTCTGTTAGTATATGCACAGGTTGGTTTCTATACATTCTATTAACAAGTCATATTTTAATGGAAACATGTATGGACACAAGCTTTTTTATTGATGCATGAGGCTGAGCTCATCAAATCTCCATATATATATATATATATATATATATATATATATATATATATATATATATATATATACTATTATACTGTATACACATCCCTTTTTATTTGAATATAAGGTCACTTCATAAATAGACGAGAAATGAAGGGTTGATATTAATTGGAGGTCATACTCAATTGCTTGTATTTCATCCCTCAATGTTGTGAATCTTATTTACAACACATAATTTGGAAGTCAAATAAATATACCTCATCATTTATTTGGAAAATGGTCTGATGTTAACAAATAATGTTTAAGGGTTTAGGTTATTAAATTATCTAGTTAGTGAGATGCTAAAGAAGACGAGAAATTAGTTTCTTTAATCCTTTCTTCAGCTACTTAACTAATGCTATGCAATAAATTTAGATATATTTCTGATATGATATTATTGTTATAAAATATGTAATGTAGTTGGGACTGTGCCTCATCATCTGCACCTACTATGTGTACTGTGATAACTTACTTCCTTAACTGGGTTAATTGGTATACCTTATGAGCCTCTGAATTTTTTATATATGTTGATGTCAGATGGATAAATGTACAAGCTATTCCATTCATAAATATAAATTATTGTCTAGAGCCCTTGTTCCAGTCAGAGCAGCTGGCCTGATGTTTCATAGGAAAGCTGCTAAGTCAGGTTCTTCATGCATTTCTAGTCCTTTTGCTAACAGTGGTTATATGAGAGTGACCTAATTATCAATTCATTGCTGAAGTGTTAGAAAAGATGGGAATTATAAACTTCTTATATCTTAGAATAGTGAGTGAAGTCAGAGACACTATCAAGGGCTAGATATATAAAGGTTGTTTATCGAATAGTTTTATTAATGATTATATTTTAGTTTATTATTTGATATTTAACTTTCCAATTCCTACTATTATTTTATATATGTGATAATATTATATATACATTATAATTTAATTCTTTCATCATCTAGTTATATAGTCTTCAACAATTAATATATTTTGTCATAATAAATAAGAAAAGAGATGAAATGGGAAAAGGAAAGGAGCAATTTTATTTGAAAAAATAAATGAGCTAGGATTTATAACTTATATAAATTTCATATTATAAATTTTAAATCTATCTATTAATTTACTTCCTTGTTAATGTATTAATTATTAGTATTAGAAGAATACCATGATGTTTTCATGTAGTACTACCGGAAAGTGTTCCTGAAGCATATATTTAAAGTGATATCACTTTAAAATATAATATTTTAGTTAATTATAGTAATGCTAAGATATTTATGGCTTTAATTACTAAATTAATAATTATTTAATATCACTGATTCCTGATTTACACATTTCAAGATTTTACCTTGTTCACATTTTATTCTAACCTGCAACTAGTTTTCTTTTCTGTAAGTTCAGGTTTTCTTGGGATTTTTCATGGTCTCAACTTATGTTAATGTCCCAGTTTATTGGTATTCATTCATTTAATACGCTCCTGAAAATATATACTGTTAGTTTTTTATTCATTCTCATATTACTAGTTGATGGAGAAGAAGGTGCTATGACAGATGAATGGATTAACACCTAAGTTTCCATTAACCTGTTACTTTTTAATAATCAAATACTTCCATGTTAACAGGTTTAACTATTAAGAATATGCAACCTGTATATATACATATTTTTACAAGTTTATTTATTCTTTTTTCCTTCAATTATATGTGCACATTAATACTGGACCTGCAAAAGCAATCTCTAAAGTTAATACTTATTATTAGTTTTACATAGTTATACTTTTATATTGTTTCTTCTTTCTACACTAATGAGTACTGTACATAATCATTACAGCAAAATTGCCTTCAGAATTTCTTTCATTAAGGTAACAGAATGAGGTTAAAGAGTTGTAACTTAAGGAAAAGTCATAGTATGAAGTATAACTATGTGACTGTCTGAGTGAGAACATGCATTCTATGCTCAGAAATGAAAGTATCATTTGTAGAAAATGCAGGAGAGTTGGATTCATTTTAATGAATTCTCTGCTGCTCTTTCTAGGTGCTTTTCATATCAGTATATAATATATATGGTGAGTTAATTAAGCCTGGCAGTCCTGCATAAAGACATGTAGTAGTAGGATGTAACTTTCTACAGAGTTTTGTGAAGGCATACTAACTTATACCTTTGTAATAGAATTATATGTGCTACTTTGGCAACCTTTTTCATTTGATTCTGTGACTTTGCTGTCATCATTTTTGGCAGATTTAAATTACAAGAACATACGGTGTGTTTGAGACTGGGATTTTTACTTCATATGTTTATGTTCAAGCAACAAAAGCCGAAATATTACAAAGGATTTTGTATAAATGATTTCTTCAAGTCATACTGTGATGTGCATCAGAAGTTTTCTTACAATTTTTCTCCAACTTCACTCCTTGTGAGTTTGCAGTCTTGAAAGTCCTGTTACAAATGAATACATTCCTTTGGGGGGAGACACTTTGTTGAAGTGGGGGGTTCTTGAATAATGAACTGATAGCACCCTGCTGACTTTATGAACACTTTGTTTAGGCATGAAGGTTAAACATTTATTTGGTGGTCGGATTCTTCATAATTAATTACCTGCCGTTGGGGGGGGGGGACTGTGGGTCTGTTCTTTGGAATTTCCTTCACACACACACACACACACACACACACACACACACACACACACACACACACACACACCCACACACACACACACACACACACACACACACACACACACACACACACACACACACACACACACACACACATATTCTCGGGACTACTTTTGTGTTGTGCTGTGCCATATTGCCTGCTGTTTTACTAGTTTTGTGCTGTTGACACAGCAGTCTTTGATATTTTCCAATCATTTATTCCTGTAGGAATAGAAATTTATCAGAAGGTTGAGTACATTTTGAAATGTTGTATAAATTACACCTGCAAAAAGCAATGTTTGCAAGATACAGGTCTGGAAAACCGGCGAGATCTGATATTACAGTGGTGAAGAATGGTAGGTCTTAGACCAGTGCATGGGTGCATTTCTGTACATTAAGTGGACACAACCTATCATTTAGAAGAAAAAGTCTTGGGGTTGGGAACCGACAGAAATTGTATAGCAGTGTTATGTAAGCTACATTTTGTTTCCTAGCTTTTTCACCACTCCTAGACACATGCAGTCTGCATTGTATGATCTAAAGATCTTGTGCAGTATGTTCTGATGGATTATAGATGTGAGAAATTGGCCACTGATTAGGTTTCTTTAATTGCTGGGTACCTCCTGCCTTACATTTGGCTGTCCCAAGCCTAGTGCACCAATGCACCTTAACTCACGTGAAGCAGATCTTATGAAAACAACCTTTGTCTCATTGCTATTTATTCTAAAGGGTCGGTTGCTGACTGACAGGGAGCATGGCATGATGCACAAGCTGTAGTTTGCATATTAACATTGTAACTAACATCGAAAAAAACAACTGACCAAAAGGGTCAGAAAAGTAAAATACTTTTCTGTGTCTCTGCTTGATTCCTTGTACTTTTAAACTCCCTCACATACAGACTACTTTGCAGTGACTGTTCCCCCAGAAAACAAAGTTGTTGCAAATTTCCACCTTATATACCCATTGCACAACACTACTGACAATCACTGACACAAAGATCTTTAACTCTTGAAATATGAAATTCCAAAGCATGATCTGCATAAAACGAATGTCCACCTAAAATAGAAATGCAAATGTGCATCTTATTCACCTAAGATAGACATAGATATAGTCACTTCTAAAATTATTTATGAAACAGCAGCCTTTTCTAGAAATGTCTGTCTACCTATACCTATCTACTCCCCTCACTAATGTGTGGCGCTCCTCTATTAACTAACTTGTCACTCACTTCAAAATTGGAAGTCTGTTATAATGAGATTTCTAAATTTGTCACCAAAGCCAAATACTCCTCCCATCACTGTATTGCCCTTAATTTGTTACACAGGCTTGAACCCTCCAACCATCTAGACTATCTTCAGATTACCACAACCCACAAACTAATCTTTCAGCCCTCTAAGTGCCCTGCTCTATGCAACATCCTTCTCCCCTACACCCCTAAGAGAACTCTCAGATCTACTCACCAAAACCTAATCTGTGTCCGAAAACCCAATCGCCCTGCTGGTCAGCTCCTGCTATCCTTTTTCTTAGCAAAAACAATTAATTTTCTTCCTTCCTCTCTAAGGACCTGTGCAAACTTCGAAAACTTTAAATCTCCATTACATTCCTACATTTACTGTAACAGGAAATGCAACTGCATTCTCCCCACCTAGTCCTATAAGTTTCTCTCCACCTCTAAACCCCTCTCCAGCTATGATCACTAGCCTCTCTAGCTATGATCTGTAGGCTACCACATATGTACATATTGTAAATATGACATTTGTACCATGTACCTAAGAATCTGTACCTGCTCTCTAACATGAAATTTAACTGTAAATTGTTCATTATAGTATTGTGTCTGTATCTAAAGGTAACATGTACCTAAGAAATTACATCTGCTCTCTAGCATGAAACATAATTGTAAATTGTTCTTCTTTTCTATATTGTATCTGTATCTAAACTTTGTAACATGGAGCTTTTCTCCCTGGGCCTCCCTGAGCCCAGTGGACATCCCCGGTCATCAAACTGGAAATGAATGAATAAATAAATAGCTCATCAGAAAGGCTATTTTCTACCATGTAATGCTCTCTTGCCTGTTAATGTAAAACACCACTACGTTGTAAAACTTTGCTAGTAATGTAGTATATATCAACACAGGTAAATTACCATATTTGTCTTAACTTGTATAATTGCCTATGGCTGTGGATGTGGCTGAAATGGGTCCAAGTACAAAGCTCATAGAGCCAGTTAACAAATATGGAGTAAGTAATTGCATTTGTTTCTCAATACTGAACCCCTCCCTCCAGCCTATACAAGGCCATTGTATATTGTTTTGGTGCAAGCCCATCTCATCTCCCATTATTAGTATATGCAGGCAATGAATGCTAAACAGTGGCTTTTGCCAGTTGTGGGCAAACTGTCTAGTGGGCATCAGCTGATGGAATTAGAAAAAAATGTCTTTGGGTTCAAACCAAATGTTTTGATTGCTGTTTATTTTACTCTCTAGGCCAAAGGTTCAAAAGGATCAGAATAGATGCTGGTGAATAACTGTTTAAAGACGTACATTTTCTGACGGTGTTAATGCATCTTGATTCATATGTCTTACTTGACAACCTCCTCAGCATTGTGTGTGCCTTTTGAGTTGAACAGTGGAGCACCATCATTTTAGACTGGTGTGGGAGTAGGATTTACAGAAGGCGTTGCAGTGTTTTTGAAAAGAGGGTGAGAATTTGTATGTGTGGAATGATACACACATCTGTAGAGATTTAAAGTAAAAACTGATAAACTGCATGCAGACTGAATTATGTGAGACAAGGCTTCATGTATACATTCACAGGAGGTGCTGGGATTGGAAGTCTTCTTTTAAAACAACAAATGTATACTATGACTGCTTATAAATGAGCAGCTGAGAAAGCCCTTGTGCTAGAATTCCTACAGCAGTTGTACACCCATACTGTTCATTTCAACTCTGCTGTGTATAAAAGAAATTATTTTTTTCTGGACCAGCTGTAGTATATATATGGTGGAAATAAAGGACCTATCAGAACAGGCAGTTTGATGTTCAGCATGCCACAAGTTAATTTTAACAAGCTGATGTGTGAACAAAATGGAGAGGGAATGATAGTTATGTTGCATTAAAGTACCAGTTTTTGTGGTTTTGAACATAGTGAAAGAATGCTAGCAAATGTACTTTTTCCTGTAAGAATAAATGTTTACACACTTCACAGTCTTGGTTTCTGCACCTAAAGTAGCAAAATGCAAGGTAACTTGAGGGGTGTGTATGTGTGTATGTGTTGCTTGTATGTATGTGCAGTGTGTATGAATATAAATATATAAATATATGTATATATATATATATATATATATATATATATATATATATATATATATATATATATATATATATATATATATATATATATATATATATATATATATATATATATATTTAAGTATTTTAAGCTAATGTCTTGGAGATGAACAAATTTAATGATTGACTAATGCAATGGATTAATACACGCCAGTGAATCATGCTGGCTTCAGGCTACACCTGGCAAAACAATACTGTCTGAGTTAGTTAAACATTCATTTGGCCCTCCCCCTCTTTCAGACAAGACACACTTCAGATTGCACTAACTTTACAGAAGGGATGCAGATTAATTATACACAAGAGATAAGAAATTATACAGTGTTAAGAATAACACTTATTAGATTCTGGAAGATCAGAAGGCTGTGGATTATATTCCCTCCCCAAAAATAGCAGCACAAAGTAAATGGCTTTAAGTTATAAAATTATTTCACACTCTTAAATGAAGTTGGTGACTGTGTGTCTACAGGCTAAATAGCTTGGTAGTTACAGCATGCAGAAAATGCTGACTTTTATGGGTTTATGGCAGTCCAGGTGTGTACCCTGCCCTGAGGATTAATGTTTCATGTGTTTGTTTTAGTGTACTTGTGATCATATTCAGTGGTTAACTTGGCAACAGCAAGCAATCCAGTGACACATTTATCTAAGTTAGCTGATATGCTTCCCTCTTAACAAACTTGCAGTGTTATATTTTACTTTGTTGTACTCTTAACATTTTCCCAGAACAAGACATCTGAGTGTAATAATTAACTATTTTTTTAGGGGGTGGGTCATTAGCACTACTACTGCACTTCTATATATTTTATTTTTTTATATATATATATTTTTTGCCAGTATATTGTCTGAGAGTAGCTATAATTATAAGAAACTGAAAAACATAACATTAACATTTTCAATTAGGGTAGAATGCTTGCATTAGAATCTAAAAATAAGCAGGCAGTGTACTACACAATGCATTGTGTTTTAAATCAGTATCTGTGGTACTTGAATACTTCAGAATCAGTACATGTTCATAGGTTCATAGGTTTATACTAGGCTATCTGCCCTAAGGCATTTATAAGCCTAGCCCAAAGTTTTGTGGCTTACGCCACCCCTTATGTTAAAAAATACTGTGCCCATTAGTTTGTTGTGCCTCTGTCCAGCAGTGACACAGAGATGATTCCCGGGGTAAACCTACGATCTCCCATCCACTGGTCAAGATTTCTCTTGAACAGAGCCAGCGAGGTGCTCTGCCTCACATGGACCGGGATTTTATTCCACAGCATAGGGAGTCTCTGGGTGACAAATCTATCCCTCCAGCATGTCCTATTTATATCCGTGCTAAGGTTTAAGTCACTTGCTCTAGTGGATCTGGTAGATTTGGATTTTTTGAGGTGGAGCATGTCGATTAATTCCTGGTTGGACATGGCCTTGTATGTCAGGCACAGTTCACCTCTGAGCAGGCGGTATGCGACTGAATAGAGCTGGAGTTTCTTCAGTCTGGCAGCATATGACAGATTTTGGAGTCTCTTTATCCTTTTAGTGAGGAACTTTTGGGGTCTCTCCAATTGCTGCAGGTGTCGGGTGAGATACATCCCGAATGGGGCATTGTACTCGATCATTGGTCTGATAAGTGAAGAGTACAGGGGAACAATGACCTCACTTGATCTGGATGTGAATCCCTTCATGATCAGGTGGGCAATGTAGAAGGTCTTTCTAACCACTTTAGCAATGTGAGTGTCAAAAGAAAGGCCACTGTCAACCTGGGTCCCCAGGTCCCTGATAACCTCTTCTGTGCTTAATGGATTGCCACCTATATGGTAGCTTGGGGTTACCTTGTTTTTCCCGAAGGGTATGACTATACATTTTTTGGCATTTAACTTCAGGCCATGGCTCTGGCACCAGTTATCAGTTTCCATGAGACCCCTCTGAAGTATATCTGTGTCCGATGTACTTTCCACTATGGCGCCCAGTTTGCAGTCATCTGCAAACTTTGTCAACCATAATCCTCCTATGTTTGCCTGTACTTCTGAGAAGTAGATGCCGAACAACAGGGGGCCAAGGACTGAGCCCTGTGGGATACCACTTGTGACCGGCTTGGAGTCTGACATGGCGCCAGCAACTCTAACCCTGTGGGTTCTGTCCTTTAGCCAGTTTGCAACCCATCTTGTGACATATGGGTTTACATTTAAGCTGGTAAGTTTCTCTATAATACCCGAGTGGGGTATTGTGTCGAAAGCTTTTGCAAGGTCAAGGTAGGCTGTATGGACTGCCTTTCCCTCATCAATGACCTTGGTGACTGTTTCGAAGAAGTTGACCAAGTTCAAAAGGCATGATCTGCCCTTGACAAAGCCAAACTGGGTCGGGTCCAATGTCTGCAAGTCCCCTATGTCTTTGTTTATGAGTTCCATTATGATCCTCTCCATAGCTTTGCAGACCAGGCTTGTTAAGCTTAAGGGGCGGTAATTTCCAGGGTCCGTAGAGGTACCGCCTTTGTGGAGTGGGACCACAGTTGCCGTACGCCACTCCTTGGGCACGTATCCTGTGGTAAGGCTAAGATTAAACAGCTGCCTTATATGCGGGTTTAGTTCCTCGTTGAGTTCGTGTAGCACACAGCTGGGGACACCATCAGGTACCATTGATGCTGTGTTTTTAGCTTTAGAGAGAGCAGCTTTCACCTGTGCATTAGAGATGTCTGGGAGGCTACACTCCACTGGGATAGTTATCTCTCCTTTTGGGGGGGAGAGGGGGGTGATGTTTGCACTGAACCTGTCTGCCAGTATGTTGGCAATGTCTGTGGGTTCAGTGATTTTTGTATCATTTTGGACTAATTCTGCGCATATCTGGGAGTTTCCACCCAGGTTTTTAACATAGCTGAAGAAGGCCTTATGATTGTCTTTTGAATCTATTGCAATTTTTCTCTCAAATTTGGCCTTGGATGATTTTATGAGTGCTCGTATTTTTTTACTAATAATGATCAAGGGTGTCTTCTCTTTTACGGATTTTGCTCTATCGTGTAACAGCTTTCTCCTCTTATTGTAAAGTTTGTTTATGGCTGGGGTCCACCAGACTGGACGTTTGCCCTTGGTGGAAAGAGTCTTGGTTTTATTAGGGATTGCCTGATCCATGCAGTCCTGGAAGTGTTCGTAGAAGGTATTTGTAAGGGCTTCCGCAGCTTGGGTTGTGGTTTCCACTGGCTCAGGGGCCTTGAAGGATACCACACCAGTCTTGAGTAGTGTGAAGTTTGCTTTAGAGAAGTTCTTCACTGTGGTCTTTTTTGTTTGGGGTGGGGGCGGGATGTGGATTTCCAGTGAGATAAGTTTGTGATCTGATCTCACCAATGAGGGATATACTTCCGGTGTGGAGCATTTTGTCCCCATGTTTGTGATGATGAGATCTAGTATATTTTCCCCTCTTGTGGGAACGGTGACTAGTTGTTCCATGGCATTTGAATTTATGAACTCCAGGAACCTTTGGGCTAGAAAGTTGGGGCTTGAGTAATGTTCCCAGTCTATATTCGGGTAGTTGAGGTCACCCAATATAATGGTGTTTGGAGATACATTTATACCCTCCAGTGTCTTCAGGAAGGCTGTGTGGGGTTCCTGAGTTTGAGAGGTTGGCCTGTAGCATGCTACAAATTGTAGAGCAGTTTTGCCTATGGTTAATTGCACCTGGATGGTTTCCGATGCTTCGTGCATTGCCACCAACCTGGAGGTGTGGGTATCCTTGATGAATATGGATACACCCCCTCCTTTTGTTGTGTGGTCCGGGTTTTGGGGCCAGAACGCATGATATGAGGTAAAACCTGATAGTGCCGGGGTGCTCTCAAGAGCCTTGAACCAGGTTTCAGTCACAGCACAGACATCGATGTTCTCCATACTGAGAAGGGCCTTGAGAGCGTGCATTTTGAGATTTAGACTTCTGGCATTGAGCAGCATTACCCTTAGTTTCTTCCCATTTTTGTTTTCTAGGATGGTAGGTTTAGAATTTGAGCCTTGCCTAAAAAAGGCACTATGGGGGTGGCAAGAGCCTTAGCCAATATCCGGAATCCCAGGGTGACAGGTGCAAGCCGTCCCTTGCAAAGCAGCGTGGCTTGTCAAGCATGTCATCCCAGGCAGAAAGACACTGGAAATTAAGCCAATTGTTAAAGCTGATCATCTTGTCTCTATGTTGTGGCATCATTCTTGGTGAAGGAAGGATACTGCTCAGGGTCAGGGTCATACCTGCCTGGGCTACATAATCAGAGAGCTCCTCTATGTCTCTTTTCATGTAGTCCAGGGAGGTACGTCTCAGGTCGTTCACACCAGCATGGACAATGACTGTGTCATATTTGTACTTGCTGTGGAGTGACCCGAGTGCTTGTGTTATGTGGCGGATTCTAGCGCCCGATAGGCAGCTTACTGTGACCCTCTCCTTGTTCAGCCTGGTGAGTGGGACGTCAGTGTGTCTGACTATGGAGTCACCTATGATAAGTATGTTTGGTGTTGTATTTGGCCTTAAGGGCTGTGACTGCTTTGCACACTGATTTTGCGGTTTATGTGTTGCCTGTGGTGTGTCATGAGGTGGCAGTTGCTTGGATGTCTGCTTTGGAGGCCTCTGCTGTTTAGGTAAATTTTTGCTCAGAGCCTCCGAGTATGAGTTTGTGTGTTTATGTGTTTGATTCATTGTTGTGATAGCTTTATGTGAGACTGGTTTTGTGGTGTGTGTAGTTGCCTTCTCCTCCTGTCTGGTCTTCCTCCAGTTTGGCTAAATAGCTGCATCTCTCGCAAGTATTTGTGTTATGTGGGAGGAGGAGAGGGTTGTCAGTGTACATGAGGCAATTGTAACATTGCCTCAATATTCCCAAATTCACCAACTGGACAGGAGAGGACGCCAGCATCTGGCCCTTTGACATGCTAGAGAAATTTAGAAGTTAGGGGTGTAACTGAATAAGAGAGGACTTAGTAAGGAAGTGGGTACTCCTGGGGGGGGTTTGCTAGTGAGGGACTTTGTATAATACAGAAGTGCTAAATCTGAAAAGAAGATGCTTTTAAGACAAGTAAAAGCTTTTAGGAACAAGTGCTGCACTTTTTAGTTAAGGGATATACTGTTTAGATTACTAGTAGAGCAGTTCTAAGGGAAAAAATGAAGAACAGACTTGATGGAGCCAGAAAAAAGTTTAACCTTGTTAAATGCTGCTCTAATGGCAACTCCGCGCTAAATCGCGCTAAAGCACTCTAAAGCGTGCTTGATAGTAGGGGCTGGAAAGAGCCAGGAATTGACCCAAAACAGCCAATAAAACTACAGTTTCAAGTCAGTAACCACTCCCACGGGGGGCAGGGAAGCAGCCCAATGTTTATCACTGCCACTGATCAACAGAGAGACTTTCCTTTAGCCCAAGCAAAAATGGCCTCACAGAAACTTACAAAACAGTTCAAGAACAGCAAGCCAGTAACTTGAACTTTTTTATGTGAAATGGAATGCCTGGAATATCATTTTTGTTATATGTGTATTGGTCTGAGACTGGTACTCTGTAGTCTGTATGCATCCTCCTTTTCTGGAAAATAAAATTAAAAGATATTGTGCATACAAATAAGGAAATGATTGCATGTGGAAATGCTTGTACATGACTATGGTGGTTAAATACAGTATGATATTTTGGCCATTTTTAGGAGTCTTTCTTTCTGGAGGTTAGGACATCTGTTGGGGCATTTCAGATCATTTTGTCAGAAATAGCCTAGGTCTCTGAAATGAAATAGCCTGTAGTTTACACAGACACACCACCAAATAAAGTAAAATTATGTGCAAGTTCTTGGCTATTGTGATGTGAAAGAAATGCAACCATGGAGATTTATTTCACTTAAACATTGTAGGCTGAAAGCAGTTTCTCTGGGTAGGGAGTTAGGCTGGGGGCAATGCTTGTGTGAATAGCTGCAGTTCTGTCTACATTTGCAACAGTAATGTGAATTTCACTGAAATAAGATCGACCAGAAGCTGAAGCTATGAAATCTGAGTGTGGTTTGTATGTGTGTGTGTGGGGGGGGGGGGTCAAGGAATTTTTGTTAAACCATGTTTTATTGTAGAAAGTCTGGTAAGTAAAATTAATTTTAAAATTAAATGTGTACTTGGCTGATGCACACAAGCTGTGATAGTGAGTCTGTCAGCAAAATGAAAGTATGCAAATGCAGCTGTTAGTATTTGCACTTTAATCCTGACCAGTAAAAAGTAGCTACTTCATTAGGTAATGGGGGGGTGGTGTTTGTGAATTCATTGATGTGACTGCCCTTCTTTACTGTCAGTTATGGCTTTGCAAGATGACTGTTTGGGTAAAGTCTGCTGTTGAGCAAGCCTGTAACTACCATTTCTGTGCAATGGACTAAATTAATGCAGCCATTTGCAGTTCATTACTGTTTTGCTTTCTGATTTCAAGGTTTTTGAGCCAGGTACGTTTGGTAGGCTGTTGGGATGGGGGGGGGGGGACTTTCATGTCGCCAGTGTTGGAATGAAATAACCATTTAGTGTTGTAATTCTGGCTTTGCAAAACTCTATGTCTGAGGGAGTAAGCAATATGCATACAGGCTGTGACTACGGTCTCTGTGCAGCAGATATATTTTAATGCTGGAAGGATCAAAGCAGAAAGTATAGTGGGGGCAATGAAATGACTGCCCCTGTTAGTCCTGCAAAGACAATGTAAGCAGTGTGTGCATCACAAATGCATTAATAGTCTTTAATCCTGGCAAGGCCAAGCCAGATAGTTGGTAGGTCATGGCTGTGGCAGACTGTCAATGAAATGAGTGCTGTTTCTGAAGCTGTAAATCATTACATGTATACAACAGTGGCACTTAAATAATTTCTGCAATATCTTCATTTCAGAGTTGCAACAACTACAATAACCAGAATGAGTGAACAGAGTGAGAAGAGTGTTACAGTGGCCTATCTGAAATCTATTAATTTTAAAGAGTTGACTCTTGATGAGAAGTTAAGAATCAAGAGGACTGGAAGACCCACACCTGATCTGAAGATAGAGTCTGCAGGTACAAGTAGGTCAAGAACATACACACGCAGCTTCAACAGGTCAGTGTATGACAAACACACCTGGATCTGTGGTTGTGAGGAAACAAACAGCTTGTACTGCTTCCCATGTTTGTTGTTTGGTGGAGAGGAAGCCTGGACATCAATTTATTTTTTTTATTTTTATTTATTTTACATTTGTTGACCGGGCTAGTCCAGCTGGATACATATCCATTTTCAGCAGAGGCCCGGGGAGAAAAGCTCCACGAGAGTACAAAACAATATTTGTTTTTAATAAAACAAAACTATAAAACAAAACTATAAAATACATTCAAGGTTAACAAAATGGAAGTAGTATATACAATTAAGTTATTTTATGCAAAAAAGAACATATTGAAGTAAACAGTTGGGTAAAATAAGTAAGATGTACAATACAGGAACACACTTGAAGAGGTGAGTCAACATGAGATATTAGTGTGACAATAATCAAGGGGTATGGATGACATATGACATGAAGAGACTGGAAGAAAAGTCCAGAAGGCATGAACAGTCTGCTAAACATTTTGACAACCAAATGAGTCTAGCAGTGTTGGGAACTGTGGATATCAGGTGTCAGTTAAGTAGTGGATACCAGTTATCAGTAGAAAGACACAACAAGAAAGTGGATGACAACCGTTATGTTCTGTCTATTTTAATAGAATGCATCAAGGTGTGTGGTGCACAAGAAGTAGCTTTAAGAGGCCATGATGAGTCTGAAGAGTCATGGAATCCAGGAATGTTCCGGGCACTGGTAGAATTAATCTGCCAGTTTGATAAGAAGTTGATTGACCACGTGACAACTTCAACTGTTTTCAAAGGAACATCAAAAACTATTCAAAATGAATTCCTGGACTGCATGCTAACAGTATGCAGAGAAGAAATAAAAAAGGAGATTCGTACTGCAAAATTTATAGCAGTAATTGCAGATGAAACCATTGATTTTGCTGGGATATGGCAAATGGCTATTGTGTTCCGTTACGTTGTCAATGGACAGGTGGTGGAACATTTTTGGGGATACTTTACACCACTTGGACAGACAGCACAACATATTGCTGTTGTGATAAAACAACAGTTGAAGGAAGTAGTGGGAGACCAGCATGAAAAAGTGATTGCTCAGAGTTATGATGGTGCATCTGTTATGAGTGGCGTTCAGCATGGGGTCCAGGCCATCGTAAGACAAGAGTTTAAATATGCCTACTATGTACACTGCTATGCCCACCAACTTAATCTGGTAATGCAAAGAGCCACACAACAGAATACTGAAGCAAGGACATTTTTTGTAACACTTGGTGGAATTCCAGCCTTTTTCAGTCGTTCAGTTCAAAGACAAGCTGCACTGGATAGTATAGTATCACGACACATGCCAAGAGTGTCAGGAACACAGTGGAATTTTAACATCCGTACTGTAAATGCAGTGTACGAAAACTTGGAGTCACTGGCAGAGTGCTTTAATTATTTGTACAAGAGTCCACATCTGCTGCAGCAACTATACTGGAAGCAAATGGGCTACTGCGATCAGTTGAAGATGACGAATTTAAATTTTGGCTTACTGTTTTCCATCATATAATGCCCCATGTTGACATTCTGTACAGGCAACTTCAGTGTCGTACCACAGATGCAACTGCTGTTGAAAAGGATGTTCAGACATTTTTGGATGCAACTGACAGTGTTAGATCGGGTATCGATGGTATTGCAGGGCAGTATCTACAGACGGAGAACATCCGGTCAAAACGTAGATGAGGGCCATCAGCTTCCCGACCACTGCATGAGACCTTGCCAGTTGATGCAGAGGAAGTGTGTGATATCATAAAGTTCCAGGCATCATCACGATTTCAACAAACTGGCCATCTTCAAGCTTCTCAGTTACTTCTGCATGGAAAGTTTTCAGCATACATAACAGAGTTTCCAGAAAATCTGTTCACAGAAACAATGGACAACTATCCATTCCTGTTGAGGGGACAACTTAGAACAGAACTTGGAGTGGTGTATCAACGTGAAGACTTTAAAGCAGCTGGCAGTGCAGTCAAGATGTTAAAATTCTTGTTGGACAACTCCTTAACCAGTGTGTTTACACAGACTTACAAAGTGTTGTTAATTATAGCCACCACACCAATGTCAACTGCTGAGGCAGAAAGGTGTTTCTCAACACAGAAAAGGATTAAAACTTTTCTTCGTTCTACAATGGGGCAAGACAGATTGAATGCTTTGGCTATGCTTTCCATAGGAAAGGAGTTAATGCGGAGTATAACTATCTTCAACCACAGAGTTATTGATTTGTTTGCCCAAAATAAAGAGAGACGAATGGACTTTATCTATAAGTAACGGAACACAATACACAGAAGAACACAAGAGGCACTTATTTGGTACTACTAGTACTACAAGCACTTATGTAACCCAGCCACTGGGGATGCACAAGCCAGTGCATTTCTTTGTGCCGGTCCCAAGCCTGGATAAATGGGGAGGGTTATATCAGGAAGGGAATCGCATATAACTTCCTGACAAAATTTTGTGGGACAACAATACAGATTTTGATACAGGATTGGTTGAGGCCCGGGTTAACAATGACAACCACCAGTACTGTGTTAACCAAAAGGGTGCTGGCAGAAATTGGGTGGAGGCTACTGTTGGCCCTAGAAGAGGGGGAAGGCATGTCCAAAGGTGAGATTGTGTTGATTTGGACATGTGCTGAGGAGGGATGCTGGGTATATTGGGAGAAGGATGCTGGGGTATATTGGGAGAAGGATGCTGGGTATATTGGGAGAAAGATGCTGGGTATATTGGGAGAAGGATGCTAAGGATGGAGTTGCCAGGGAAGAATAGAGGAAGGACTTGTAAGGTTAGATTTATGGATGTGGTAGAGGAAGTGATGTGGTGACAGAGCAAGATGCAGAGGACTGGAACCAATGGAAACAGATCTGATGTGGCAAACCCCTAACAGGAACAACTGAAAGACTACAAGCACTTATTTGGAACCAGCTGGGGGTCACATGAATATTATTTGCTTGGGGAAACTTAAAACTGTCCCTTTTGAGCCTCCGTGAAAAAGGGGGTGGGAGAAATCCAGTATGACCTGATGTGTTCTAGACCACAGCTTCTCCTCAGGTGCAGAAATGGAGTATGAAGTACTGTTTGCAGTATACCACAGAGGTAAGTGTTCAAACCAATGTGTGCATGTAACAATGTGTGCTGTGTAGAGTATTCAGCATGCGCCATCCTGACTGAGCATTTATTTCATGTAAATAAGTATGTCAAGCATTGATCCCATTGCACCATAGCCCCACCCCTTCTTGTTGACCACATCCCTTCTTATTGGCCACACCCATCCTGCAGCCCCCCTTTGATTTGAAGTCACCAGCCGCCACTGTATATACATACGTTCATATATATATATATATATATATATATATATATATATATATATATAGAGCGAGCGAGAGAGAGAGAGAAAGAGTTATAATATATTTAGAGAGAAGAATAAAACCCTTTTCTAACTGAACTTACATTCATTACTCTCTCTACAGAGCCAAAGGCATATTCAAGTTTTTGGGATGAATTAGATATGCTGAAAACTATTATGGTCAGTTATGGAGAATAAACACTTTCTTATGCTTAGAACAGCACATGCCTATGGGCAATATACATATGTACAAAAATATAAGTGGCAGTCTCAACAAAAGATGCCTACAACAAGCATTACAGGAAATTATTGCCCTTTACAAATGGTGAGATCTATGGGAAGCCTCACAAATGTAGGGGGTATCTTCCACACAAGTCTTCAATTTCAAAAAACACATGACAGGAGCATTACAGTGGCAAACATATTGAAACAGACCAAAAACATGATATAGCACAACAGATGTGACATAAAATAAGTCCACATATCTTACTATCGGACATTTGCACTAATTCACCATGTAAAGGTAATGCCATGTATGTGAGCATTTCAGAATACTACAGACTTTTATATCAGCTGCCCTGTTTTCTTCTTCAGCAC
Organism: Protopterus annectens; assembly: GCF_019279795.1. Lineage (NCBI taxonomy): Eukaryota > Metazoa > Chordata > Ceratodontiformes > Protopteridae > Protopterus > Protopterus annectens. Next base: position 199,731,074 of record NC_056729.1, on the reverse strand, counting down.
CACATGTTGCCATTGGACCTCTTTAGTATACAATGTTTCAGAATTTTGGGGGCTGACAGCATACAGAACCTCTGCCTGCCAGTCCTTGATGAGTCCAAAAGTATGTGCCAAACTTTATAAATCTTTCAGACAAAACCAGTCATGTTGATGTAGAGTAATAATGTTTTTAGCTGGTCCCAGGAAGCCTGTTTTCAGATAGTAGCCCAAGCACATGTCAGAGCTGGTGGCAAAGTGAGGAATGATGAGGCTATGTCTGTTCATCCCTCGCTTTTCAGAGGAGGCAAGGGATGCTGGGATGAGGCAGGACATTTTTGAAGCCAAAGTGAAGTTCAGAGCCATGAACAGGGGCCAGAGAAGGTGAATGTGCAGGGTATGAGAGGGTGCCTCAACTTTACAGCAGGTTGTGGACGCCTAAAGAAATGCTCATGCCTAACAGCTCACAATGGTCTTCTGAATAAAACACCATGGGTTTCGGGTTCATAGCCATCCACTGCAGGCAGCAACATTGGCTTCCAGTCTTACTTTTCTCCTGGTCACTGGCTTAATCAAGCCTTACTAACCTGTGATTCTTGTCAGGGGGGTGGTGGGCATAAATACTTAATGATGCTTTATAACAGTGGTATTATGACAATGTGGGTTCAGGATAGACAGACTTCCACAGAAGTCATCATATTGAGCAGAATCACCTCATATTTACAAAAACAGAGAGAAAGTCCAACAAATGAAAATGTGTCTGATACAGAATTTATTTCCAGAATTATAGAGGAGCACAGCTATTCAGCTGCCTGGACTTTTTGATATATCTTGAATTTTGCAAACCTTTAGGGTACAGTGCAGTATGGACAAGCCTGAGTGAACATAAAGCTGATGTTTGCTAATATGTGGTATCCTGAGCAGTATGACCATATTGGTGCACAGTTCTGGACAATGTAATGCAATGCAATGTCTAAGAGACAGTTGATACTGGTTCATGCATATCAGTAATATAATTACTTTGCAAAAAAGTTAACTGCAGCAGTATGGTCCAATGCAGTTCCAGTAGCTGAATTAGCCAATATCTCATGCTAATATAAAATGATTTGTCATGGTAGAAAATGTAGTCATATATATGTATGAAACTGATCAATATGATTAGCATAGGACTCAGTCCCCCATGCGTAGTTGTTGCAAAATTGTAAGGAAAGCTTGCTTGATTAAATGACAGGAAACTTACCCCGGGATTCATGAAGCCCGGCGCAAGGACAGCAGTAGGCTTGCACCGACAGTGCAGCATGAAGATGGTGCCATAGTGCCAAATGCATATTAATGAAGGCGCGCTGCCGCCACAGCCACGTGCACAGGAAAGGAGCACGAGTGCATAGGGTGTGTCGAAGTGCCGCACGGAGGCGTGGAAATGGCAGCTGTCGATGTGCAACCTAAAATGCTTGCATATAACAAGTTGCAAGAGAGTAATGACATCTGTCAGTGTCTGTGGATACTGAAACGTATGCAAAGCATGCAAGAAAGTTCCTGCGAACACAAAGTGAAGAAGCAAACACAAATGCATGGTAGGGAATAACGGGTCCCTATCCCACGAACAAATGACATGGAAGACCGTGTGGCCGTAGTCCAATGCAGTGTAGATAGCTATACCAAGTGGAAGTGAGACGCATCATATGTTAACAAGCCGCCAGTTGATACATCCAGCCCAATGGTGAGGGTCACCAGCTGACCCATAATGTGAGGGAGGGTACACAGCTGGCCAGATGTGTCCATAACAAAATACATGATAAATGTAGATATCTAGCGACCATATGTCCGAATCATATCCCACAAGGCATGTAATAGTCACATACAAAAGGTATGCCCATATTTCACATACCAAATGTGATAGGAAACAGAATAAGCAAGTAAATAAAACAGGAGGAGCATATAAACAGCTACAACAATAAGGAAACATGTAGGCTGAAAGGAACAGTATTATCCGTACCGTCGTCTGTGGGGACGTGTTGTCCAGTACAGTCAGATATGTGTACAGAATATATCCCATCCTGGACATAGGAAAAGGTGACATCCTACCAATGAGTAGAACAGGCTGCCAAATTCCGGAAGTCAGCGGTACAAGCCGAACTTGTCAGGATGTGTCACAGTTGAAAGGGTAGTACCCGGGTATACCAACCATGTAATGAAAGTTAAGTATGGGTGTGTACCTATGTGCATGAGGTATGGCATGTGGAAAGCAAACATGGCAGGGTAGTCCACACAACCATACAGGTACCTGACACATGTAGGGTATTCAATGTGTTACTCTGGCCATGTCATGGGCCAACAACCAAAGCAGTGATGTATGGGGTGTGAGGAATCTGTGTGTGTGGGGGGGTGGGTAATGGTACAATCCTCCAAGGAGATACTGTGTCGTATGCAGAATAGGTGAACTGGAGGTGTATGAGGGAGCAGCAGGTGAAACTGAAAGAAACACAAACACATGTATAAACAGCTGCAATACAAGCAGACAGGCCATACTGTAGAACACAATCCCACAAACATATGAATATTGAAATGTGCGAGACAAATGTATAGACATGTCACCAGCACGGGTCCCCTTTACTTTACCGAAACGACACTTCACCGACACGCGGAAGACCGAGACGAAACGACCGACAGGTAAGTTGACCGAAAAGGTGATTTGCCGACAGCCGAAAGACCGGCAAGGGTAACTTGTGAGCGTGACTCGGTAAGTATGCGATAGTGACGGAGTTAGGAGCGGTCAGGTAAGTGTGCGATATTGTGGGATTTTGGGTTAGGGTGTGGGAAAGGTGAGTGTGTGGTAGTGTCGGAGTTAGGGTTTGGGTAAGGTAAGTGTGTGATAGTGACGGACTGTAGTTTAGGGATGGGTTAAGTGAGTTAGGTTTAGAGTGCGGGTAGGGTGAGTGTGCGATAGTGACGGGCTTTATGTTTTAGGGTGGGTTAAGTGAGTTAGGGTTAGGGTGCAGGTAGGTTAAGTGTGCGATAGTGACAGTCTTTAGGTGTAGGGGTGGGTTAAGTGAGTGCTTATGGGTCAGCTGGTGAGTGGGTTAGGGTGCAGGTAGGGTAACTGTGGGGTAGTGTCGGACCTTAGGGTTAGGGTTTGGGTTAGGGTTAGTGGATATATCATTGTGTGTCATGTGTAGTTTACGTTGTTTGTGTCGGTGTAATTGTGTTCGGTTTTGTGAGTTGTCGGTGTTGTGTGGTTTTGGTTATTTGGGGTCGGTGTTTTGTGTGTCGGTGAAGTGTCATGCCGGTAATGTAAAGTAGACCCCACTGGCACATACCCACAGATTGGTCCTGATGGAACTGGCCATAACAAATGCAACACACCTGGATGCATAATGGCCTACCCAGCATCTCCTCCACATCACACAACCCGCTCCCGTACCTGAACGTCCACCAAATCCAGCCATACTTGGCCTACTGGTTTGGTGCAAACACAGCTACACATAGTGACCAGTACAAATATGTAGTAGGTAGTGTCACCCTAGGCAGTTGCAGGATTGCACAGTATGTATCCCTTGCATGTGAAACCCCCAGCACATTTTTGTAACGCCAAAAAGATGTTCGTTATTTCTCTTGTTGTGGATCGGTCCAATTTTTGTATATCCCTCATGGGATACGTAACCTCTGTAAACATTAGAATGGAAGACATGAAGTCCAGTCCAGTAGATATCTGGACACAAGTTGGAATGTGCACAACACAGTCCAGCCCTAAGTGGTCATGCATACCCTACTACCCAGGATCAAACACCTTCCCGTGATGCACGTGTCCCGAAACGAATAAGCGGGAGAATATATTGCACAATATATTGCACACATTCGCATAGTGACACATGATATAAGGGTGATGAAGACACTGATGTAAACAGGATACCCCTGATCCACTGTGTGAGGGACAATTAATGTGTGTGTAGGTGTGACCTGACCAACAATGGTACAATGCCAAATGTCTTGTGACCGTAGGGAATAACTATGCACCATACTGCATGTAACAGTTGCCTAAAGCGGTCACGTTAGGATAGAATAAATGTAATTCGTACAAGAAACAGGCAAACAACAAAAGTGCCAAAGGTATAAGGCTTACAGCTAGAAAACAAATGACTGTTCTAAACCTGCAGTGACCGTGGCTATGTGTTGGCCCAAACAATCTGGTGTCCGCAGTAGGGTTGCCATCTGTCCCGCTTTGCGAGGGATAGTCCATCATTGGACAGTTGCGTCCTGACAAAAGACATTTCAAATGGCAAATGTCCTGAGATTGTAGGACATAAGTATGTCCCATATGCTATGTAATAGTAGCAGAAAATAATTATTGCAGTATCTACAATACCTAAATGTTACAAAAAACAGAATAAGCAAATAAACCGCTACAACAATAGGCTTTTATGTAGGAAAATAAGTAAAGTTCTATCTGTTCTACTGACCGTGGGTATGTGGCAGCTTGTAAAACCTGGTGTGTTCCGAAAATGTCCCATCTTGGCCATGTGAAAAGGTGCCAACCCTAGTCACCGGAATACAGCACAATCCGTACATATGACAAGGTCAACGATACCAATGGTCAGAGCATTCGCACAATAACTGGTCAGACCCTTAAAAACTCACAAAGTCAGTTGCCTTTGGGGGAAAGGTGTTGAATGAGAATGACTACTCACAACAATGAAGAGTACTAGATGCATTTAACTGCAGACAATTAGTAGTATTACGAATCTGTCAACATGTTCCAAGTTAATAGTACTAATATGGTTAAAGTGTCCGTGATTGTCCCTGAGTTGTCATAGCCTTGTCCCTGTCTCTGTAGACATGAGTCCCCGAGTATCAGAGCGGTCCGTTTACAGAAGTACACCAACCAACTGTCCCAGCTGTTGACTAGACTATTGCATACCTGTAGTGATTTCATAACAGATGTCCAGAATAATATTCATTGTATGTATAAATGAATGAAATAGTCAAATGGGAAGGGAAACCACCCCCCCAACCTGCATTATGTAGTGGAACCACTCCCCGACCTAAATTATGTAGCGCCGACCCAATAATGTAGTCAGAAGTGCCCAAACACCTGCGTCTGTAAACACAGGTAGAATGTGAAACTCTGGACTAACTCTGTCCATGTGCTACATCTGATCTTTGAACACTGCTAGGGCAGTGCTAGTCACCAGTCGGCCGAGCCAAAACCTGGACCAGCTAGGAGGTCAGCTAGTACGTAGTTGCGATTCCCAGACAGAGTGTCGTTTGCATGGAGACATGCGTGAATGGGCGTATCGTTGTCGGACTTTGTGCATCAGGTCTGGCAGCATGGCACTTAAAACCTGTATGCCACCAATGAGCAGAACGGAGTTCTGCTGTGACAACCCCAAACCGGGAAAAGCAGAAAGACACAACTACATAAAGACAACAATTTGTCGACGTACAGTCACAGTAACACAAACACACATCCTATCAACAGTAATAATATGAATGTGTATAGAAACAAACACAGTAGCAGGAATAATAGGCTGCGCATACGAGGAATAGGTCGAATGACACTATCACAACCCAGCTAGCAGTGGCACCCCAGACATAAAAAACCTGCGACATCTGTCCACTGCATAATGTGCAATATACTGAGCACAAGTTCACCGGAGTGAAGTGTCGATGTCAGAATGACTAAGGCAATAGTATGCTGTTGAAGCAGGGATAAAACCAATACGCATGTGTAAGCATCCATGTCCGGGAAATGTATAGGTTAACGGACACACAGATGTATATATAGATAAAAACGTACATATACACATAGCTATAATAATTTACATACACATATATATCCATACGGACACACACACACACACACACACACACACACACACATATATATATATATATATATATATATATATATATATATATATGTATACACACACACAAGGATATACTACGGATATATATATATATATATATATATATATATATATATATATATATACACACACAAACAACAGGTAGTGATATATACACATACAGACAAAACAAACTATATGTCAGTGTAGATATACACATTCACATGAATAGGTTACTTCACAGCAGTTAGGGGTAACATATTTATAGCCTGAGCATTTGTGACTGGGAGGTCCAATAAAGAAACGTTGTACCCCCCACATCACCCAGCTAGGCCGGACAGACTTACAGACAGGCAATACAGATCAATACACTGCCGCTGTCCAAAACACTAGTAGGAAAGGACCAGTGGGAGAGTTCTGCAAGGTTTACACTTTAAACATGGATAACGGTGTCCCTTGCGGGACCCCAAAAGGTCAGGTATGAAAGAATCTGCTGACTCTAATACAAGCAGGATGTAGGTGTACATGGAACAGTAGGTCGTGCCAGTGTGATAATACATGGGTTGACAAAACGTACAACATGTGTCCCGAGATGGGGAGAGTGGGCATTGTGTAGGGGTGTGCTCATACCCCAGCTGCGCTCACAGTAAGTATTTGTCACGACTGCTGTAGAGGGGTGCCAGGTAGGTAGACCATGGGTATGCATTAATGGGCTTAAGTGTGCAGGTGCTGGTTGGCAGAGATGTAGTAGGCCTGCCCAGTGGAAGTCATTAATATTTCTGTGTGGGCATAGCATATGCCTACACCTCCCAAACCTGAAGAGCACATCTACCTGATAGTTTGTAAACCATCGGGGAATACATAGAGACCTACATATTGCCGTGTACCCGAGTAGCATGGACGTCCATAGTTATGTATCAGAATGTAACAAAGTCCAAAGAAACACTGCCAGAACTACTGATATTAGGTGAACAGGTGGGGGAATACAGATAATGACAGATGACAACATGTATGAGTCATAAGCAGCATGTACCTCGACAAACATGAATGAATACATATGTTCTGTGACTGTGAATGTGTCTGGTTAATAGAACCAATCATCTAAATGTGTCCCACTGGGTGTTATGCATTGTTCCTGATATGGTGTTCAGTCACACCCATTGGTATGTGAGTTCTGCTACCGACGGAAAGTGCATAAGTTGCTGACCACTTCAGGTAGATGATAGCATAATAGAAGAGGTTAAACACCCGTACGCCTGCGAGGGACACACCTGTCTGGGCAATTGTGTCTTGCAAAACGACAGTTATGGCACATGGCCTCTCAACCAATTGGGGACAAATTTCAACAGAATCATGGATAAGTCAAGAAATCATGAGGACAATCAGGGACACATTTAAAATATTAGAGCTATTAACTGGAAACATTGACAGAATCAGCACATATGAATTAATACACATTTTCTGAGGTTAAAGAAGTTTGTAACTCTTACTTATTGTCAGTATTCATTAAGTGTAATTCACCACCTTTCCTCCAAACGTCACTAGATTTGGGAGGGATTAAGAGGGACAGAGTTAAAATATGATCCAAAATCAGGGACAGCTTTGAAAATCAGGGACAGTTGAGAGGTATGCTGTGGGTATGTGTAGCCTCGACACATGTGATAGCTCTAAATATAGGGTCTATAGGGCCACCACCAGTCTGAACGGCGAAAGTGGAACCTGGTCTGTAGAACTGTCAGATGTACCAGGGCAGAACATACTTACAGCCATGCATAGTACAGAAATATACATATCGGAGCAAATCAAAGCATAGTCTAGCAGCAGTATAGTTGCTTATGCTACTACATATGACATATCGACGTATCAGGTATACAAGACCAGTAACAAGCAACCAGTACAGACACCTACAATATGAGAAGGTCCCCTAATCAGGACAGTTGCAATGGCTAGAGTATTGTCCATACCACTCAACTGTCCCTGAATGTCAGGTACATCCCTGAGTTTGATTGAAAGTCTGACTGTGTCCCTCTTAATCCCTCCTAAATGTAGTGACTGTTGAAGGAAAGGTGGTGAATTACACTTACTGGCTGATGACAATAAGTAAGAGTTATATACAACTGTTACGTCAGAATATGTGTATTATATCATACGCTCTGATTCTGTCAATGTGTCAAGTTAATAGCACTACTTTTGTAAATGTGTCCCTGTTTTTCATGACCTGTCCCTGATTCTGCAGAAATGTGTCCCTGATTGGTGGAGAGTTCTGGTATTGTCACATGTGATGTGTGATGAGGGACTGTCCCATGCAAAGTGGGAAAGGTGTCACTCCTACAGTCTCCTGTCGTGCAATCTGAAAGGTGGTCACCGTGCAGCTGGTATGCAGTAGCATGACTCGGCAGACAGATGCGTTAACAAACTCAAGTCACATGTCAGCATTGCAGAGTATCGGTTCCCATTATCAGGCAGATGGGAGCAGATCGTATGAGGAACACTCATATAATATGATTACGTCACTGGACAGGCTGCCGAGTCCGTACAGTCGAACGGCTGCCATCACAAAATGGTTACACATACCTGATACTGTAGTCATGTAGTCCGATGAAATACGCATCACAAGGGATCGCACACACCCAGCGTGAGTGACAAATGTAAGCGGAAATGTCGAAGAGCAAGTGGCTGTAAGCTTTTTTGTCTACCAGTATGCCAGTAGTGCCCTGTCAAAAAAATGTGGAGTGTAAATGTGTATAAGGTGCTGTGACCAGAGCTCAGCAGTGCTTAACACTGTGCAAACAAATGCACAACAGCTCCCACCTGCTGGACTGTGCCTTACTTGGTTTGTATCCAAAGGCGTCGGCCTGTCCACAAACAAAGAACCGCCCTATACATATGATGGTAGACGTACTCTGCGCACATAGCTCATGTGAATGAACAAGAGACCATGGAATATGTACAGACAATAGACCGGAAACACCATACAGTGCAGACATCCAACAGTATAGCAATGTACTGGCAGATATGTCCGGACTACTGGTGTGTGCATGCCTGGCCATCCTGTGTTTCAGTGTGTGAGCATGCCCAGTATGACTGTTGCACATGTTGTAGACTGACAATACCGTCATGTGTGTGAGCATGCAAAGTATGGTCAACTGTATTGCATGTGTCACATGTGTCCAGATAGTTAGTACAGTGTTGCTGACCCCTCCATTCCACACAGACAGGTGACATGCTGTGTCTGCAGGGTAGATAATGGTCATGTGGCATTGACAGTTGCTACATGTCTGTATAGCGTGGGGGGGGCATGCAACCACAGTCCTACACAGCACCGTGGGTGGTGCACATGACTCTCACATGTGTAGGTGTGACGGGGGCACAGCCAACGGTTGAACACATCTGCCACTACTGTATTGGTCTGCCGGGTACTCCATGTCAGTGTGTGGACCTACCTAAATTTCTGGTTGGAGGGATACCAGGGTACGTCAGTTCCCAGCATTAATTACCAGCACAGTGGTGTTGGACGTCCTATTACACATCCTACATCAAACAGCCTGGCCTACTGTTGTCTGTTTGTGTCATACAAGGTTGGGGTCAGTCAATGGGCATATCCATAGGCCATCGTATATCATTTGTCTGTAATGGTCCACATCTGTCCAGCTGCATGGAACATGTGTGGGCTGTATGGACACACATGATGGTCAGTCCATAATCTGCAGTGGGTAGGACACCCTGTGTACTACAGGCTACCATTGTGACCCCTGTATGTGCTACAGAGGTCATGGTGCCACTATGGATGTGTACTGTCTGCTGCCCTAACATTTGGCCACCACAGTCACTTGCATGCTCCAATACATACCAGAGCAATGGGTAAGTACACATTCTAATACAACCACCACTTGTTAGGTCAATAGACATACCCTGGTTGTGTTACGGACTTAAGGACTGTGCTGGAGTGCTGCCTATGTCGGATGCACACAGTGCACCTCCCATACATGGCCGAGCACAGGTACTGTCATGTTTGTTCATCCATTGTACTGTGTGCAGGTCAGTGAGGGGAAATCCGTGGGTACCTGCTGTGTCAGTGCCTATGCCGTGTGTTGCCTCTTTGCCAAGGGCAAGTCATACTGTGCACTGGCTGTCGCCGACTGTGCCTACACACGTAGTTCCTTCACCAAGTCACACTGTGCCTGTACAGGCCTTGGCAGTGGTGTTGGGCTGTGTGGCCCTGCCCCATGCTGTTTCTGCTGCAACTGTTACTGCAGGCTAACATTGTGTAGCATAGAAAATAACATAACAACATGTATGCATGTAGCTTGTGAACACTGCAGAGCCCCTACAGATGTGTCCAGATACCAGAACTGTGAATTGAGCATCCCAAACACATGCACATGTATATGTCTTGCCTGTGCATCCACCTCAGTATGGTGTTAGTGTTCAGGTGTGTGTGTATTGCTGATGGGTGTTATAAGCCACTACACCAGTGTTTACCTCGCATCCCCCACTGGGAGACTGTAGGGGGTGTCCACATAGGCATTGGTGTGCTACAGCTGTGTCAGACACCATATATCAGACACATCACAGCTTCCAGGGCAGACAGCACACACATTCAATCTCATGACCTGGCCATCGCATAGGGCCTAGCTGTTGGAGGGTATGCCCCTGCACTGACTGTAGGCCCTACCCAGATCCCAGGGTGCTGCTACGTGTGCAGGCTATAGCACCTAGTACCCCAGGGTACTCATCCATGTGGTGGAACAGGTTCATATTGCTGGTCCACTAATCACGTATGCGGAGGACCTGTACGTGCTCACTAGCATATGTTGACATGGCATCTGTGAAGTGGTGCAATACTCTGGATGCAGATGCCTGTGAGATACCCATGATATCCCCAGTTGTGCTGTGTGAGGTACCTGTGGCTAGTACACCTAGGACAACACATCCCATGGTATCCACTGTGATGCGTTCCCCTCAGCCTGTGTGATGTGTTAGGCACAGGTCAACAAGCTGTTGTAGGAGGTCTCTGTCCACCCCATAGTGCTCCAACATCCCCAGCCCATGTAGACCCTGGTAAGTCACCCTCGGTCAATAAAGTCTTATGTCACCCCAGTAAGGGTTGTTCGGCAGCATACACATGTGCACTACCCCAGCCCCCTGCACATGTTGGTATATGTTCCTGCTGCAGCACATGTCATTTGGTTGGACTGTGTCGTGAAATGTCCCTGCAGGTATACACCGGTGGTGTAGAGTGTGGATGAAACATGTGTGTATGCTGCTTGCTCGCATTAGTGTACTGTTCATGTGCGAGCTGGCCATGTCATCAGCTGATTGTGCTGATCAACACCTGTTTGTGCAGCCTGGACACCCTGACAACCCCACCACTGCTATCATCCCTCCCAATGTCACCAGGCAGGTATAGACACACCCCTAGCTTAGGTTTGCTAAGGCAGGAGCACTCCCGAGGCAAAGTTCTGCAATGTACTTACAATATGCCTGACCCCCCTCCCATGCTATCAGCTATATGCGAGACCTGCACCTGGCTGACTACACACATACACTCCAGGGACCAGCAGCACACCCTGGTGATAAATGTGATACACCATAGTCAACCTCATATGCATAGTATAGTCTTCTAATGAATAGTTATATGGCCCATACCGAACCTCCAACATATTAACCACTGCTCAGTGTCTCTCTGATCCACACACAACTGGCAACAGGTGCCTTACCATCACCATATTCGATGTCCCATGGTCTTCCCAGCAACAAAATTACCGGTGTCGACATGACAACAATCCATGGCCCTGCACACCACAGATGATGTGCATTAGCACTACGCCATGGCAGATATACATAGATCCAAGGTTATCACATACAGATCATCCGGCACAAATAGTCAATAATGCTGAAGTCCCCAGACATATGTTCACATCTATGTCCACCTCTACATATACATATATCATATATATTATTTGTAGACATATATACATGGAGATATATATATATATATATATATATATATATATATATATATATATATACATATATATATATATGTACATACACACATATACATGTACACATATGTAGATATGGCATTTATGTCACAACAGCGAACCACATGACAGTAATGCATTAGACAGGAATGGAAAGGAAACCACATGTGCCACCTGCATCATGTAGTGTTGTCAATATCAAGGCACGTGTGTTATGTTGCATCACACGGTTCAGACCATAGCAAGGGTAAGAGTAGGGCTGCTAACAGTTACTCAACAGACCTATTGGCGACTGTATGTGTTGACAACCCAGTGTCTAGGAAGAATATGCGGGCTGTGGACATTAAATAGGTCAGCAACAAAAAAAAAACTGGACACATCCTGCAGCTAGCCACCCACAGATACCAACACATATGGTATAACTGCCAAACACACACCTGCCATGTCCTGGAATCGAGCATCTACCTGTCTAGTCTACCACACTACAGCATTATGCAGTAACAGAACATGCTACTGAGTTCGGACATCACCACACTCCCACAGTCATACTTCTAGGCAGATGACATCATCCGCAAAGGCAAAGACGCTGATAGGGAATGCATGTGGTGTGAGCCATCTAAAAGCATTACTCAGTCCCCAGGCAGCTGGCAAGACACACACACACACACACACACACACACACACACACACACACACACACCTGGCAGGGCTGGGAGTCGAACATACACCGAACTACCTTATCACACTACAGCATTACACAGTTCCAGAATGCGCAACTGAGATTACTGAACACAGCACTCCCAGAGGCATACTTCTAGGTGGGTGACATCATCTGCAAAGGCAGAGACGCCAATAGGGAATGCATGTGGTGTGAGCCATCTAAAAGCATTACTCTGTCCACAGGCAGCTGGAAACACACACACGCACACACACACACACACACACACACACACACACACACACACACACACACACACACACACACACACACACACACACACACACACACACACACACACACACACACACACACACACCTACCAGGGCTGGGAGTCGAACATACACCTAACTACCTTATCACACTACAGCATTACGCAGTTACAGAACACTCTACCGAGATTACTGAACACAGCATTCCCAGAGGCATACTTCTAGGTGGGTGACATCATCTGCAAAGGTAGAGATGCTGATAGGGAATGTATAGAGAGTGAGCAGTCTGCAAGCATATTACTGTCCCAAGGTAGACGTAGACACACACACGGCAGTGGTGTGATTGGGGCAACTGAATATCTACGGAGCACTACAACAACACTACATGGATACGGGATGCGTCATAGACAGTACACCCTTCAAGACAGTCAACCATTGTGTTCAATGTAGGCATCCATCGTGACGTTGTAAATGGACATCTGTTGCCTGGATGACCACCATCGCTATACAGGATGTCAGTGGCCATGCCCATACACAGAGGCACATCACTTACAGAAGGTGTCACTGGGCATGCCCACACACCTAGTATCACACATCCATTTGGAATGTACTGTGTGGCCATCTATAATGGCATACTGGGCATACTCACACACTTAGCAGTTGCAAAGGGCCGTCTTGCATGCACATGGATTCTAAACACAGAAGGGTGCAGTTTGGCATGTACTGTGTGTCCATCTACACAACGGTGTACTGGGCATGCTCACACACTTAGCAGTTGCAAAGGGCCGTCTTGCATGCACACGGATTCTAAACACAGAAGGGCACGGTTTGGCATCTTGCATGCACACGGATTCTAAACACAGAAGGGCACAGTTTGGAATGTACTGTGTGTCCATCTACACAACAGTGTACTGGTCATGCTCACACACTTAGCAGTTGCAAAGGGCCGTCTTGCATGCACATGGATTCTAAACACAGAAGGGCGGGGTTTGGCGTCTTGCATGCACATGGATTCTAAACACAGAAGGGCGCAGTTTGGAATGTACTGTGTGTCCATCTACACAACGGTGTACTGGGCATGCTCACACACTTAGCAGTTGCAAAGCGCCGTCTTGCATGCACACGGATTCTAAACATGGAAGGGCACAGTATGGTGTTACTGTCCACACGTACATTAAGGCCACTCACATGTACTGACCAGTACACACTCAGGAGCCATCACAGATGGATCAGGTGCAGATCACAGAGGTACACACCGCTGTCTACAATGTAGCCCTCAGACATCACCATGTTGTTGGACCAGCAATACACAGCCATACATTACCACAACACTGTGTGACTCATGACCACTGGACTGTACATAGGTCTACAGCAACTGTACAGACTACACATGTACTGGCAGGGTTCCATCATGGGTTATGCATTGCAATGATATCACTGTAATAACCAGGTCGGCTCTACACATACCAGGGGTCCTGGGTCTTAAACAGCTGTGACAGATGACGGTCGCTGTACACCCAAGAACACACATGTTTGGATATGACATACATGTAATCGCAGTGGATATGTGCATGGACCATGCACACAACTCATATGTACATAGCATAGCTTTTCCTTGTGATCCGTGCAGACAAGTGGCTACAGCAATCACACGCATGCAAATGGAAGGTGGGTCCACGGCTGTTGAATGCTAACAGTACATGAGGTAGCAATGTTGACTGAGGACACATTCCCTCTGTACTAGTTACCCATGACACCCGTCATATCATACAACAGTCCATGTGCTATGTATGTCATCACACATGTCTACCAATTGCAATGCATATAAACACAGCTACGTGACAGGCTTGTAGGACCAACACACATGTACAACTTGTAGTGCGCATGCAGCTACCATGCATCTGCAGTAGCTGATGTATGTCACTCATCTGTGCCTAACTACAACATGCAGTTGCAATGCAGCCCCATCATTGACACCTGTATATGGTGACATACTGACAGTACGGTAGGATGTACATCAGGTATGGCTGGATGTGTACATAAAGTGGTGATCCACCTGTGCAGATGGATGTTTGCCGGGGATGGCTCACAGGTGTGTCACACACCATCCTACTATTACATGTGCAAACAGTATGCTATGTTACTGTTACTTGACGGTGAAGACAAAACCTACACATCGGTCAGGTGTTACTGACTGTACATCACTTGACACTTGCCACACTTACATCTTCCCATGTGCATATAGCAGCACAATTGCCAGACGTAGCATTGGTACACATAATGAGGCCAATACTGCTGCATGTCTGTCAGACGTATCATCATATAGCAGGTGTATCATTCACAGTACTGCCATGTGTGTTTGCTTGTGTGACCATATATGCCACATATGGTGGGGAATACATCCCAGTTCTTACACACCCCTGTACACTGTTGTAGAGATCTGTACATACTGTAGTGTGGAAAGCATGACGTAGGCAGGGGTGGTGTGTGTATCACACACATCAGCTATCCGTATGTGTATGACATTTGTGGTCTCCACAGTGTGTGGGTGTTTATGTATGTATGGCTGTCCGGTGCTTGAAGTGAGGGTGTATGCTACCATACAGAACACACAGGATCCCTAACCCCTCATGGTGATGCAGTCTGCTACCCTGTTGATGCCATTGGTCTCAGCCATACTGGCTACCTGTACATGTTCTTACTCTGTGTCACATTGTGTGGGTGCGCAATACTGTGAGGGTGATGACCACATAGGCAGGGTTCCTTAACTCAACACTATGGGGTGTGCGTTATAGTGTTGTTGACCCCTTGAGTGTGGGCATGTTCCTGTAATGTGACAGGGTAATACTGCTACACAGTGAGGCCTCATGCTATCAAGTGGCCTCTAATGTTATCATCGGCCAGACCGCTGTGTACAACCCCTGCACCATGTCAACATACCAGTGATGTGACTTGGTATGGATGTCACGTCTCTAGCCACTGTAGCCTATTAAACTGCCCACATGCTTCTGGATCAGTATATGTGTGGACATCTGTGGTATGTTAGCCTTTCCAACAGTCAGGATGAGGCTACGTATAGCATGCTGATATTGCCATATGTGCCTGTGAGTACTCCACAGTTACACATGGGAGACTGCAAACACTGCTACCTGTAGGCACATGCAAGTAGACCATAAGGAGGGAACCAGGGCATCATTACCAATATGCTGTTACTGTTGTTACTGAGACACATACTGTGAACATATAACAATGCCTGCTAAACCTGTACTACATGGTATGTCTGGTGCATGTTAACAGTACACAACTAATGTAATATACACTTCTCTCACTATTCTGTTCACACTGTGCATCAGAACATTTGACCATGTCCCTGCACTGATGGTATGGATGACAGGGATACAGCACAGGCTTCATCATATGCACAGGGTGATAATGTTTGCCAGGAGCATAGGCTGCACCAATGGATGACATCATGTGTGTGGGTAAGGGCCGGTGATATTATTGGACATGTCAGTTCAGTATGCATGTGGGTGTTGTGGTGCCCTACAGATGTGCATGCTGTGTTTGTGTATGTGTGCACACAGTTCTGCCTTTTGTGAGGCCTACACAGGGTTATTATTGACAGCTCCAGATTGTACAGACCAGGTTGTACAGCTCACTGTGTCCAGCCACGGCCATGTGACCTGTGAAAGCCAGGGGTTACACGGGCACTACCAGGCGGAGGTACAGATTGGCTACTGTCCGACGACACATGTCCACTGGAACTGTGTCCCCGCTGGGAGCGTGCAAGGCCACGTCCACGTGGCATGCTGTGTCCAGGTGTGGATGGCACAGCACCAGCTGCACTTATACTGCTACCAGCACTATGGGAGCGGGCATGTGAGATGGCATGCTCACATTGACCTGCACTGGGTGGTATAGCTGGCCTACACCTCACTCCTACCAGATGTTCCAGCACAGACAGCTCATGCTCGCGGATTGCCATGCCATGGTCAAGGATTCCGACCATGTCACCGAATCGCCTGTCCAGAACATCAGCAATCTGCTGTTGGGCATTTGCCAATGCCTGGATGTTGTCATTTAGGGTACAGATAGCAGCTCTCTGCAGCCTCTGCCCTTCTCTGTTCTGCCGTTTAGCACATGCCTGTGCCGCCATTACAGTCTGGAACATGCGTCTGGTGATACCAGCTGCTGTGCTCTGTCCTACAGGTGCATGTCTGCCAGAGGTCCTCCTACGTGCAGCACCGGCCACATGCCTGTGTGGCACATCTGCAGTCATTACACTGACACTATGGTGTGGAAACACACCTTCTGTAGCCACCACATGTTCCTGTTCCATGCTAAGAGATGCTGACTGTACTTCCTCTATGGCCAATGGTGATACAGTATGTGTTGGCAGCAGAACTGTGTGCAGGGAAGAGGGGGACATAGCTGGGATGGCAACCATTGGCACAGATTCTGCCCCTGACAACCCTGCCTGTGCCTCATGCATATGTTCATCACTGCTAGTATCTGTGGAGACACTAACATCAGATGGACCGCAGGAGGATAACACACCTACATCACCTGTGAATGCAAAGAAAGACTCTAAATTACAATAGACACACACAGACACACACACACAGACACACACACACACACAGACACACACACACAGACACACATACAGACACACACACACACACCATGCATGTGATTTGACAGACGGCATGCAGCATGCCTGTGATACAGCAGACGGCATGCAGCTCAGACATTAATAGTGTTAGTTAGCATACCTCCCTGGGGTGCACACTACAGCAAGCAGGTGTCATATCAGTAGCCATGCAGTTCACGCAATCATGGTAGTATGCATGCATCCCTGTGATACACCATGTGGACCAGAACAGGATAACAGTACACATTGCTGACGTGACCTTGACATGTCATCTGCTGATGTGTGCATTAACAGGCATACATGTCTGACACAATGGTGTCCTGACACATGTACAGCATCGTAATGGGCATCACATTGCGGTGTTGTCTGTATGCCCTACAGATAGATTGCATGTTTAGCAAATGTGCATGAGCATGGAAGGGTATTGTGAGCCGTCTACATTGCTATACAGTGTGAGGTACAGACACTGTGCCATTGCATGGCATCATGAGGCATCTATATTGCTATACAGTGCATAATATATATACATTGCATAGCTATAACTGCATGCATACCCATGACATAACTGTGGATGGTGAACCACAATGCTGAGGTGTATACACAACAAACCATGGTGTGTCATGTGACAGGTCACTGGAGGACCTACATATGACACCCCTGCACAACTACTACAGAGTCTTAGCTGCCTGGCAACCATGGCCACACATAGCAGACTTGTCAATTCACCAA
Organism: Protopterus annectens; assembly: GCF_019279795.1. Classification (NCBI taxonomy): domain Eukaryota; kingdom Metazoa; phylum Chordata; order Ceratodontiformes; family Protopteridae; genus Protopterus; species Protopterus annectens. The sequence goes on along the minus strand of NC_056729.1, from coordinate 199,712,955 downwards.
GTCCCACATGACATTGATGTACCACCCACACGAGGTGCACAGCTAACGGTGATGTCCTACAGCAGCAAGGGAAATGTACAGTATCTGTGGCCTGATGTGGTGACAATGTCTGTGGAAGCTGTAGAGGTGACTACTGTGATGCTATGACACAGTTGTGATGTTCAACACATCTTATATGGTAGACTTCAGTGACACCTCAACTAGCTGTGCACAGGCTTCTAGGATGTCCAGTATACCACAACAACTGTATAATCAGTCAACTAAGGCTATAATTGGACCATGTGTGGACAATGTGCAACAGGGTTTATACATATCCCATCTACTGTGTGGCTACCTGTGTCATGCCATCCCCCATGGCCATGTGTACACATGTGTTGGCCAGATGTGTGTGATGGCTGTCAAACTCACATGTCTGTGTTGTCCCATATAACATACACCCATAGATGTTGGATATGTCACCATCCACAGGGCTATGCAGACAATGGGTTGTATATTTGTTATGTGGGGTATGGGTTATGGGATAGTGTGACAATATTGCAGCCAGAACACTATGTGTCTGGGACATGTCAGATGGCACATCACAATGTGTGCACCCATTGCAGGGGCATATAACACAATGGTGACTCCTGTGTGCTGCCCATATCACATCTCACTGTGTGGTACTGTTTGCATACCACACGTGTCGTTCCAATGTATAGTACATATGCCTACGTTGTACAAAACCTCCACCGTTGTATGCACAGCTGTCCACACTGGTAGCAATGACAAATACTGTGGTGCCATGTTGGTGTATCATTTTGTTTGTATATATTGCACATGGGTGGCCAGTGTGAATGATGGGTGATGTGAACTGTATATCGTTACTGGACCAAACATCATGTGTACAGGTGTTAACTGGCCACATGGCGAATAGATCTATGCTTTAACATGCCTGATACTGATGACAGTCTCACCTGCAATGGACTGATGTCTGTGCGGCACGCCAGAGGTACCTGTATAGGGGTGGCACAGCAGTTTGAACATTATCCATGACTGTATGACAGCCAGAGGGTGCACTGTGCATGTTCACACATTCGCCTGTACAATAGCATATAGTATGCACATGTGTGCATACACAGGGTAGCATACTGTAGTATGCAGTATGTGTGTAAACATACCTTGCATATGAAGTTACATTATATAATGTACAGAGACACATGCAACTAAATGGGATATAATAGCCATATGTGCAGTAGTGACTTACCAGGCAACTTCAGGCTCATTGGCTGGGAGACACCCACCTCCACGATGGCAGCTAGTGTTTGAGGATGCTGTTCTGAGGGTGTCCCCAGACTGGCCAGTAGCTCCTCGATGTGCGTGAGTGGGGGCTGGATTGGTGGCCCACCACCTGTTCCACCTTGTTTCCTGGTGATTGCAGTGGCATGCTGTTTTACATGTCATATCAAGTCTGTGCAGTGTCTGCGCACCTGCTGGTAGGTGTGGTTATGGCCCCCACATCATTCACCCTCCTGCGAAGATCCTGCCACAGGTCGTCATGCTGCTGGGCATGCTGTGGCACATGGCTGAACAACACCTCATATTTCTCGTGGAGGTACGAGATGAGGACATCATCCTCCTGGCAGCTATACGCTGGCAGGCGTGTACGAGGCATTATCTGTAAGACATAATGATGGTGACAGGTCACAGTATCAGAGATGTACAGAGATACTGCTGCACATACATTTCTAGTAAATCTAGTACATCTGCACAGTTATCTTTGCAAATCATCGTGACACTGACATGAGTGACATGTAACACCCGTTATGCATTGGATATCATCACCATATGTGTGTGTCACCTCATTACATTGTTCATACTCCATGTGAATGCTGTTTTGATGTGGGCATCTGTGTTCACCTGCACTGGTGTTCTTACCTATCAGCGCATACCTGGATGTGTCCACGGTAATGCCGTTGACCTTGATGCTGTATATATGTCACATATCAACACATACACTGCCTTAATGGACTTGAGCAGTGACAATGCACACAAATGCATGGAAACCTTTACATGCATGTGTTTTGCCATATACATCTACACGGCACTGTACAGCTGTTCAACATCCTGCCACGGCTTGCCTGTGTTGCACATGTGATAGACATGGGACAATGGCTAGTCGGACGTCATTCGCAGGGATGGTTATCAACTATAGCATGTGTGGGCAAGGCTTCCTAGCTGTATCTGACAGCCATTTTGCCACCGAGAGGTGCATCAGTGCCACATTACTGATCCAGACAGTTGATGCTACATCTACCATGTGGCCATCACACCGTGTATGACAGAGATGACATGTGCAGCTTTGATGGACAGGGTTGCATGGTATGGTGGGAGTATGTCACATGTATGGCACAGGGATCTGTCCAGCATGTGGTGATCCTAGTAGTAGGATGGTGGCTGTCCATGACGTATGTCTTTCAGATCAGGATATGGACATGTAGCATGTCCAACATCATAGTGTAGCACATGTCTTTATGCAAGGTAGACAGCATGCTGCATAGTGGAGGTGAGGATTGTGAAGGGTGGCATCACCCATCCACGCATGACCAATACCCCTTAAAGGTGATAGGTGATTCAATATTGGTCACCCAAGTGCTGTGTATGCCTATCCAATGCTCTCCATGGTCATGGATAGCACCCTGTCATGACATGGGTACCACGTATGACTACATAAGGGGCCTGGATATGTCACCAACTCAGGGAGGTGAACTGCACAGTACCATCCCTTACACAGTGTCCATAATGTTGACCACAGCCTAAGTGGTAGTTAATGGGTACAGGGATATTTACCTAGCGGTGACAGTACTGATATCATCCGTCAGAATGTGCACATATGTCACACACCTCATCCACAAAGCCCATTCTGTATGTTGTTCACAACACTGAGATAGGTATTGCTCATAGGTCATGGCCATTCACATCATTACATACACAGATGCCTCACTTTTGTCTGTGTGGTATGGGCTACAATGAGGGCGGAGTACAACACATTAACCCTGTTTTACTGTAGCTGGCACTAGTGTGATATGCACATGTCACTCTGGCACCTTTTGTAGTGTTGATTCTGTCAACAGGCCACTGGAAGAACACTCCTGTGACATACGAAGGTATATGTAGTCAAACATCCATACTGTCATGTACATCTGTACTGCTAACATCTACATTGATAATGGTACATGGACTTGCAGACCATACTCAGCAGGTTTATAGTGTGGTGCCACCAATTATGACTGTCATCACCACTTGTGGGTTGATATTATCCAACACCCTATCTGTATTGTATTTCCATGCTCAGCACTTGTGCAGAACTTGTGAGCACTTCATAAGCTACTGATTAATATAGCACCCATTCCACACCATTTCTCACATGTACACTGTCTTTCCTGACATTTCCAGCTTGCTTACAGTACGACAGCTGTTGTACACACGTAACTCACATATCTTGTGAGACATGGTTGTATATACAGGCATGTCCAACTGTCACGTACCAGTGCTACTGCCTGTCTATATGATGAATATGTCATACATGTGGCAATAGAGCAATTGTCTCATGTACACAGTCAATGCCCACCTCCCAACATACGACCCTACAGCCTGTGGGAGATGCACATATGCAGCCTTGATGGGGGTAATGCTGTCACCAACCCTGACTGCACCTGACAATCATGTGGGGATGTGTAATATTCACAACACACTCCACTCATCACATAGTCTCACAAGATCTCCACCACCACAGGCCACACATATGGGTACAACTTGTGCAGTACCTCTCCATAATCTGTGTAGGCACCAAAGGCAGCCCTCATCTCCAAACACAACAACAATAACTTATAGCCCACAGACTCATGTGTGCCCATCACATACAGCCAATAGGGTGTTATAACATACACAACACACCTGCCAAAGGTGACTCTGTAGGCAGTCACACTGATGTTCCACTCAGCAGGCTACACAAGGCGATAGTCGCTTGCATCTTGCTGTCGGATAACTGGTTCTGCAACATAACTTATGCACCCATGCCACACCTCACCAGGTACAATTTGACTGTCATTCTCCATGTTAGTGTGACTGCCCTGAGATGCAACTTCACAGACTACATGTGCAGGGACATGCAATAGCTCACTGGTCTTGTAGCCCTGAAGGTATGGGACAAGCCCTGGGGAGCATTATGCATTAATTCGGACCCGATACCACTGTACAATGACTGACTGTGTCACTTCAACAGTTGCATATACTTCTGCTGTTATTCCACAGGCATCTGTCCGTTTTGACTGACATGGTCAACAAAACACGATGTTTTGGCACAGCTGACTTGCACATGTCTGTCCTGGGAGTACAGATAACATGTAAGGCTCTTGCTGCTTCAATACTGCCTGTCTTGCACAGTTTCCAATAACATTCACCACAAGAATGGGAACAGGAAGCAGAACATGGGGTCATGTGACGCAATGCTTGACATCTTCATCTCTGATGCACGCAAGCAAGGCACTCCTTATAATGGACCTCTTCAATATCTCTGCAGTGACTGGGACCTGCCTCTAGGCTCTGCAGAGCACACCTGCAATGACAGGTTATACACAGACCATACCTTTCAGTCATGTAACCTGCACCGGCACACCCATGGCTGAGGTGTTCCCATATTCCACTATGTTGTACACACATCCTGGCTAGTTACTTAGCACAATGCATCAGAGGTGCTCCACGTGCAACTAACTGTGGCCAGAACTACTATACACATTGTAACAAGCTATGTATTCAACAACATACCCCACGGTTATCAGACCTCATTTCTTGGTGTACTGGACATTAGGGCTCAGACAGGTACTACTGATGTGAGACTGACACTACCCCACACTTAACTGGGATAGACACTCATGTACCGACACATTAGGCCAAAGCTGTCCGGGATTCATAACCTCCACTCAGCTGGATCAACCCAAACACACCAACTCCAAGACCAACAATATCCTTGACATGGACACTACCATCATGTGACTGGTGTTCCACACCTGGGGTTATCCCCTCATTGGTGGATTACGAACATATGCTAATCACCCTTGTTATCCACATCCCGGCACCACAACCTTCACGGCATACACAGTACAAGAGTACTACAACGCCTACTACAGATGTCTTATGACAGCAGTAGTTAACGTCATGACAAATGTGCAGATGGACAATGCACATACAAATGCTGCAACATACCCCAGTGCACTTCATTAGCACTTACACGACTGCATGGATCATGCTATTCCACACAGAGCCATGATGGTACTCACCAGATAACGGACACCACTCTGGGGGTCCAGTTCCATGGACATAGTTTACAACAGGTGGAGGCTGTTGCAAAGTGGAGTACAATCTCATGGGTGGGGTAGCTCAATGTTCAGCCTCAGTAGGGCTACAGGATCCCTCATCACATATTCTGAAACTAGCTACGTAAACATTACAGCGACACATTCCAGGGTGTACCACAAGGCATTATGGAGTTATGTCAGTAGTCAATGGCAATACCCACATCTTTTCTGACATACAACAGTTACTCAGGAACATTACAGAACCAGGTGATGTTAGCAACATGCTGGCGGATGGGTTCAATGCTAACATTACACCCTCTCACTCCCTACAGGGCCGCAATCCATGCAGGAACATTGCTGTGTCCCTGCCGTCACACCAACACAGTACTAACCTGCACTCTATATCACCTGGAACACTGGCCCCATGTGACCGTCCAACATCCCAGGCTGTGATTTACACAAACCTCTAAACGACATGTCTCCCACTTGGCCACCATATTCAGTAATAGCCTTGTATCAGACATTGTGGCCCCTGAATGGCACACAGCAACAGTTATCACACTCCACACAGGTGGCGCCACAATGCACGAGGGGGACTATTGTCCTGCACACCTGACTGGACTGTTCTGCAAGGCTATGGGGCACATCATCATGGAAGTCATTCACAGAGACATTGTTGGGCGCCGGTCCTTTGATGCCACCCAGGTTGGACTTGTTAGGGCCAGATCATGGCTCCTACACCTGGTGGACTCCTTTCATACAGTTACCAGGGTAGTTGATGATGGTAAGAGGGTCCACACAGCCTACATTCTCCTCTCATTGCCTTGCAGCACCGTTCTCCATTCTGGTATTGACAACATACACATCCACCTGCACATCGACCCCTATGTCTCAGGATGCTATGCAAAGTGGCTCACAGACAGGACACACACAATGAGGGTAGCATACCATAGTACCTACTGTATTTCAGTTACACTTGGCGTACCACAGTCCTCAGTAATAGGGCCCCTCATGTTCGGTATATGCTTCCCTGAGGTACAGGCTAACACAGAGGGACTTTCCCTGCCTAGCTTTATAGACAACTGTATACAAAGTGCTATGATTGATCCACCAGCTGATACTGACCCCCTCCATAAGGGTGTCACTGTGACGGATACCTGATATCAATATCATGGCCTCAAGCTGCATGACACAAGGTGCATGAACATCCCCTTTGCATTACACCATTCACCCACTGACTATCACATAGGTGGTAGTCCCCTACATACATGTCTCATTGTACTTGCTCGTAGTACACACGTATGTCGCACCCACTCCTTTGATAACCATATTGCCACTGTAGCGTGGATATCCTTCTACGTGGTCACACTTCTCTGTACTGGGTTTGTAGCTGGAACATAGGCACCCATTGTACCTCTGAACTCCAGACGTATACTCATATTCAAGGGTACAATACCCCATTCATGGTGTACCTTACACAACAGCTACGGCATTACATACTACAACATTAACACGCCATGACGTTTATTGACCTCCGACGGTTGAAGTATACAGCAGAACTACGGACACCACGTCTGTACACATTTGCATACTATCTACTCAGGGGAGACCTCTGCTGAACAGACAGGGCCCATGTCCACAACAATATTCATGGATATACTCCACATACGTGACATAAGCAAAAGCCACTGTGAGCAAAAAGCTCATGGATATGTGCACATACGCAACAATGAGTGGGATGTGCTTGAGGGTTACATTCCCAAACCAGACACTCACCATGCTTTGGAACATGATTCCTATGTACATCACTCAGGGACACTCAGTAGCACTGTTCATGTGATACCTCACTTGGTGGATGGGAGACACTTGTATGCCAGGGATCACTGCAGTGGCTGTACTGTGCAGAGGTGCAGGTAACACATGGCTCTGCTGTTCACAGACAGGACACTACCCTAGAGAGGTGCAGCTGGTGTGAACACTGTAGTTGTGCTTACACAGACTTGCCAGACTGCATAGTACCCCACTATGAACCTGTGAAGCTATTACATGTCCTTTGTGCGTGGTTAATTGAGTAGCCCTTCCATTTAGATTAGCTATCATGTTATTACAGTGTCCCGTGACTACAAGCCATATGTATCCTGTTATTGTATATTGCACATGCCAATAGATGATACCTTTGGTATGCATGATATGCCTGTTATGCTGTGTAGAATATCTGACATATCTACCTACAATACTGTACATTACACATATTTTACATAGTATCCCATAATGCAAAGTATACTTGCACAGCGGGACCGCCTTCGACATGTCATTATTGTTATATGCCCATACACATGCCCACTGTGATGGTTTATCAGCATATACTATCCCCTGCTATGGCACGTACTTGTTGGACATACCCTACCACTGACGGCAGGTGGTATGGAATTTTTCTGTTTAAAGCCCTCATGTAGCATCCCTTGTGGTGTCTGTGATGTTTACCTTGTGGCCCACTGCAGGACACACATTTTCTACAAGCGTTACTATGCTCAGCAAGACATCACTACATAATACCTTTTCCCACTTTATGCATTGCGGACACTTTTAATTAATACAAAACAGGCTATACATACACTAACATAATTAATACATAACAAGCTATACATACATTTACATACCGAGTGTTCTACATACCTTGCTATCGTTTTGGACTTTTGTAACTATCTCTCTTACACTGTTTAAACAGTTCTATGGTATGAGCATACAGTTTGAATGTCTGGCAAGTCATTCTTATATACATCGATACCTGTAACATGTGGTTTCCTGCCGCCAATTGCTGTTGCTGAGTGACTTCTTACTTGCACATCAGCTGTGCAGCTACTCCATTCACCAATTACGCGGCAACAGTGGGGTATAATTTAATTCTCCACTTGGGCATTACCCATTTGCCCTACCTCCGGGGAGACGGCCTGTATTGTGTTTTGTTCTGTGTAATTGCAACTGCTATGTGTAGAGACACGTATAGTTTGGATTCATGTTCTCCATGGATTGTGTGTGACGGCTGGAGTATGTGGTTCTACATGTGAGTGTACCTGTCATACCAACCATCTGATAAGGGACTATTGCAAACAAAACCTGTAACATCACCATTTGTTCCATTATACAACGGCTACGATTTCACATGCCGCCTTTAAATGTGTCTCTCACAAGGTATGTTAACGCTTCTGCAGATGTAATTGACTGACTGAATGTTTGTGCTGTAATTACAGTCTGCATTGCTATAGTTTCATGTTTTGGGGATGTAGGTGGGTGTACGTAGCATATACAGGTTTGTGGGGCTTGCATTTCTACATATTCCATATATGTGTGTGGGCTCCTTCCCTAATTAAAGAGCTATCAGTTAGTAGACATTTGTTACGGGATTATACATTGGACCATTGTTAATTGGTTTCTATATAGTATGCAAGTGAGGTTGATACTTCCATACCTTCGGAATTACAGCGATATGTAAAGGGATGTTACTAACTGACAGCTGTCCCGTGTATTTCTGTCCCAGATATTTACAGTCATTGCAGTTGTGTTGGTAACTGAACCTCTTTGGCATGGGTTGCCACCTTTTCAAATAGACATTGTGGGACACTTGTGAGACACACATCACTGTTTACAGGCTGACACATACCCATGGTCAGTACACAGGATAGCACATACTTTTATCCTCAATACATACTTATTGTTGTAGGACTTTGTCTACTTATCATACTGCATGTAACATTTGCATTTCTGACATACAGGCATAACTATTTAATGCAACTATTACATAATATATGGGACATAATAATGTCCTACAATCTCGGGCAGTTGCCCTTTGTAATGTTTTATGTCAGGACACAACTGCCCAGGGAGGGGCTGTCCCTCCTAATGTGGGACAGGTGGCAACCTTATGCCTATGGCTAGCTATAACCACACCTACCGTAATGATCTACCTCTGAGTTGGCACTAACAGACACATGATGCATATACACACACACATTACAGTCACACAGAAATGCACACGGCACCCTCAACACACACATACACAGACTACAGCAATCACAAACACAGTTGAACACAGTACCTACGTGGACTGCAACACCGGCAGCAGTAACTAAATGTCCCTTCTTATCGTGATAATATTACTCAAGGTTCTAGTGTTCCGGTACTGTGTTCTTTTGGTCTTTCAGTCTCATGGTTATGCGTGTCGGTATGTGACACATTCCATAGTTGGCGATGTCCTATTTATTTGTATCTCCAAGGTTTTATGAATGTCATTGATCTATCTATATATTTGAAGATATCGGTGAAGCCGTATATATCAACATATATCTCTCTATCACCCTTTCTATCTGTATTATATCTATGTATATATGTATATCTGTATATAAATATATATATATATATATATATATATATATATATATATATATATATATATATATATATATATATACATATAGATCTGACAGGGAAAGTGACAGGCAAACTACACCTTTCATTGTGTACTTGTCGGTGTATACTGTTTCATGGACTCCGCACGTTTGTGTCTGAACCTGTCACATTACACACCTGCCGTAGGTACATCTTGGCTACCATAGTGTTAGGTTATTGTATACATGATTGCATGTTCTACTCCTGGCAGTGGTCATTTTACCCCTTAGAGCAGGTGCTATTGTTACAGGGGTGAATAATGCTGGTTTCACCTGTTTTGGACATCATTGACCGTGATCTGCGTGATATTTAGAGATGTTTGGCCCTGTTTCATGCATATCCGTATACTCATATTTAAATGACTCTTACCAGCACTGGGCAACGCATATGCCCGCTAACGTGTGCTAAACATGATCTGATGACCTGCATCCGGCATGCATTATTCATGCCTTCGGGATTACGTTACATCCCTTGCAGGAAGTGGGACCGGGAACATGCACGACGGTCACTGCATTTACCACTTGGCCATCTGGGATTTGTACACGTGTTATGGCATTGTGTTTGTGGAGTATACTATGGCTGTTACTCCATACTGCACTCACATGGGTAACTCAGTTAGTTTACATATGGATGAGTCCAATTACTGGTATGTCCATGTGATGTTTACTGGATGTGCTCCAGCATTGGGTATGTATATCACAGTGAGCTACACACGATAATGTGCTATACCTGCAAACAAACGTAGGTGGAGCATGCTGGGGTGACGAATACCTGTTATGGGCACACCCCATGCCTTGACACAACATCCATGATTACATTATGTGGAGCCCCTCATTAACGCAGCAGGGAATCCGTGCAGAGTGCGTGCAGAACAGTGCTTACACACATGTGATCCCACGATTGCCTCTGCTCCACTGAGCGACAGTTGGCTACTTGATGTTGTGGCAACAGCAGACACTGTTTGCCTCGTTTGGTGTATGGCCTCTGACAATCGGGTGTGTACCTACCGATGTATCTAGGAACCTATACACACAGCACCAACATCTGCTGATAGGCGCATGTACTGTTCAGGTGTTGACATTCCTTGTTCCAATAGCTGTTGTGTGTTCAATGTTTGAGGGCTGCCTATGTCGGATTCACACAGTGGGCCACCTATAGATTAGAATTTACAGGTGGTCGTGTGTGTTTGCCATCCATTTTACTGTATTTGCAGGTGGAGAGGTGTGTCAGTCCGTAGGGGCCTACACTGTCAGAATATGTGCTATACGTTCCCTCTTTGCCAAGGTGTAGGCATATTGGGCATGCCTCCATCTACCTACTGGGGCTGGCACAGGGTGTTTGTGGTCTGAATCCCTCTGTGCCTGTGATGGCCTTGGCAATTGCAGTGGGCTATGAGGGCCTTCACCATTTTGTCCCTGCTACAGCTGTTTCCGCAGGATCATGTTATCTAGCATGGCACATACTATGAAGATGTAGGCACACATGCCTGAAGAGTACTGCAAGGCTCCACCATATGTGTCCAAGCAACGGAACCATGATTTCAGCATCCTGAACACACGCTCTGTGATGATTCTTGTTTGTGCGTTGGCCTCATTATGGCATTCTTGCATGGGTATGTGCGCATTTCTGATGGGAGTCATCATCCACGGCTCCAGTGCACAGCCAGCATCCCCCACAAGGTGGCCATGTGGGATGTCCCCCCTGACAAATACCTGATACAGCTGTGAGGCATGTCAGATATGGGAGTCATGGTAGCTTCCAGGGCTGCCAGCACACACATCTGTGATAATGCCCTGGGCATTGCACATGACCTGGCAGTTGATGGAGTGGAATCCCTTGCGGTTTATGTAGTGCCTACCATGCTCACCGGGTGGTGACTTGATATGTATGTGTGTGCAGTCTATCGCACCCAGTACCTCCGGATAGTGTGCCACATGGTGGAAGTGATGCATATTGCTGGCCAACTCCTCCTGAGTTTGGGGGAAGTATATATGGTCATTGGCATGTGGTAACATGGCATCCAGGAACTGGTGTAGTACCCTGGATGCTGATGCCTGTGAGATCCCCATTATACCTCCAGTTGGCCTTTGAAAGGTACCTGTGGCTAGTATTCGCAAGCTTACATATACCTTCGTGTCCACTGGGATGGGTTCCCCTCTGTTGTTTCTGGTTCTCAGGCATGTCCGGCACAGCTCAACTATTTGCTGTAAGTTGTCCCTGTCCACCCTGTAACGGTCTACTATCTCCAGATCATGTAGCCTCTAGTAGGTTAACCTTGGTCTGAACACTCTTCTCCTCCTCTGGGGCCTGCAGTGGTTGTTAGCATCATCCTCCACCACACTGTCAGTCTCTAATACATGGTGATGAATCACAGCTATGGCAGCTCCCAACATGTACATTTTAAAAGTCCCCCGTGTGTTTACACCTATGGTGCAGTGTTTGGGAATACACAGGTGTGTGTAGGGTGCTTTCACACTTTATACTATTGTGCTGTGAACACCGATGATGTCATAGGGTGTGTATGTATGATCGTAGCTTCAGGGTATCTTATGTGTTTTACTACAGGGACTACTATTGTGGTGCCTTTGGTGTTGAATTACATTTGGCTGCCGTGGATTACCTCTTGCCCTTCCATTTACATTTCTTCACGTTTCACCTACAATTTTTTGGCATGCATCCAGCAGCCTGCTTTCATTTTTACTTTCCTAGACCTGGCTTATCTTGCGTAATGTGTTCTATTGCCAGTCTACTGTTGGTTTGCTTTGCTCTGCTATGACAGTTCTCCTTTCTTTGCAATCCGATGCCTCCCCTATCCTGTTTTGCAGGTTTCTGCAAGCAGACTTGTCAGCTGCCGTCGATTGTCCGCTGTGAGTTAATAGGTGTTAATTGCTCAGTTGTACTCCAATTACCCTACTGCGGCATTTCCTTCTTTTCTTCCTCTGACCTTCCTGTTTGTGCTATGGTTCGCTGCGCGTGCATCTGCTTACCGGATTTCGGGCACGTTTTCATCCCCGTCCACATGCGCTTTTGGGCACCATGTGTGCTCTCAGCTAAACAATTCGATACCTACCTCCCCACCCCTGTCCTGCAGCTTTGCTTAGCAATGGCCAGGCCAGATTTGCATTGCTCCAATGTGCTTACAGCTACGGTGGCACACCCCACTGCAGATGTCATGTATACCTCTGAGCCACTCCTCGGTGTTATAGTGCTGCACCGTATGGTACATCCTTAATCCAGTGGGACATTTGCGATTCAGTATTACCTGCCTCATTTGCATGGCATTGACTGTTAATTCATAGTTACCACACCGAACACTGTCACAGACCCTTAGCAGCCCTTGCAGCTTGGTTGTGGTGTAACATGCATACCATTGCGCATTATGGTGCGATCCTGATTTGTATTACATTGCGATTTTCTGACACTTGTATATATTTTCTTTGTGTTCCAGTTTGCGCACACATGCCCTGTGGTTGTACTTTGTGTTACTGTGTACATGACATTAAATGTTGTGCATCTTTTCTTATGCCATTGGCTGTGTATTTAGCCACTGGCATATGTTAACTTTGTAATACATGAGTCTGGTCCACTTCCATAGCTCCGATGTTCTGTTTGGGAAAATGTAAACCATGTTTTTTGGTTTACATTTCTGTGGGCTTATGCTACGCCTGCACTACTTCATGAATCACTATTTACCTTCATTTGCATGGTGCGGCACTGCGCATGGGGTGATTAACATACCTACGCCGAGGGTTGCATAGTTCTGGCTTACGCCGGTAGTGCACGTGAAATTGGATCATACATGAATCACTCGACGGCCATATTTGGTGTTATACCACCTACGCTACGCCTGCGCCTGGTGCAAGATTCATGAATCCCGGGGTTAATATTTACAATGGGATTCAGCAAGAACCCCTGTGCTCATAATTTGGAATATATTTACATTATTAAAAGAACGAATGACAAAAACACTTTATATAAACATTCCCTGAGATTTGAGGGTTTACATTTTTTTTTTTTTTGTAGTCAGTCATGAATAAGTGAGTGAAGAAAAGGATACTTCTTAAAAAAAGGTTAGAGAGAAGAGAGAAGAGGTGGCGATTGCTTTAACAGTCTGAAAAATATACTGGCTTGGTTGCCATGGTTAACGTTATACATTTAAAAATAAACAGAGGGTGAGGTTATTAATATAGTAGATTTTTATGTTTTGTAATTTTATTATAAAACGAATTTACATGTATGTTTCTAATTTTATATATTTTATATGCACTTGTTTTGAGTATGTGCTGATGTCATGTGATATGCTGGTTTGATTTAATAGTGAGTGTTAGTTTTGTTTTACTGTTCTGAAGACATCTGTGGTATGATTTAAAATGAAAGTGATTAACAGCAGTATTAAAGTTTTTAAATAGCCTTCTTGTCTGAAAGCTTTACAAGTGTTGGCTTTGTTTTTTAGTATTCAGTTATCATTATTCATTGTGTTTTATCTGTGTGGTAGTAGCAACAAGTGAATCACTATGGTGTTCACACAGAGTATGGTTTCTCTCTGTCTTTCTGTCTCACAGACACGCGCGCGCGCACACACACACACACACACACACACACACACACACACACACACACACACACACACACACAAAACCATAATGTAGGCAAAGCTAACTTAAGCAGCATTAGTCCATTGAAAACATCTGCCTTTTTGAAAAACTATTCTCTTGAATATCACACACAAATACAGGTTTTGCATTGCCCCTTTAATTAGTGCAAGCATTTCATAGTAGTATGGTTTAAGACATTCAGAATCCCACCATGTGTGCCTTTTCATTTATCTCTATACTCTCCAAAAGTAAAAAAAGAAAAATTAAGAAAAACATGTTTCTTCAGAACAATTTTAAGAAGACTGCTAGATTTCAGGAATTATATGTGGGAAAAGTTACCTGATATTACAAGAAGGAAGCTCTTTAATTTAGAACTCTGCTATATGAATGCAGGATGGTAAACAGTCATCCCCATGCACAAAGGTAGTGTTTCAGTGGACATGGGTAATTATAGACCCCCATAACCCTGGCCAGCCTCATCTGTAATGCTGTGGAAAGGACCATAATGAAATTAATAAATAAGGGCAGAGGTAATCTACAGATTACCAACCCAGGCCATTTTGAATTCATAAAGGGCAGCTCCTACTTACTTAATCCGGTTGACTTTCTTTGAGAAAGTTACTCATGTAATGGCCGGTGGGAAAATCGGTCTACATTGCACATCTAGACCTTGCAAAGGCAATAAAGCCATCTCACTCTCAGATATTAGATACTCTAAATAAACTCTCCAGCTAAATATAAATCCCTGTGTACCTCACTGGATAGTGAACTGGCTCAATATAAAGCCAAAGTAACATAAGTTGGTTGTCTCTACCTCCTCCAAAAGACCTGCCACTAGCTGTACACCATGTGTACAGTCTTGGGCCATTCCACTTTGGCATCTACCTTTCTTAGGTCAATACAAACATTAGGGGTTCATGGAGGATCAAGTTTGCCTATGACTGCAAACTTGTAGCCATTATAAACACACCAGAGAACAACAAAATCCTCCTAGAGGGCCTTTCACTAAGAGACAGCTGCTGTCAAAGCCATGGACTAAGACTAAATATCAAGAAATGTATTACTGCATCCTTTGGCAAACATGACTTTTTTATTTATTATTTATTGACATTTCATTACTGGGAAAGCCCGACTAGGTAGAAACCCACTTTCAGTGGAGGCCTGGGGAGAAAAGCTTCAAATTAATACAAAACATTTTAAGAAATTAATTATACAAATATTTAAAAAAAACAAAAACATCTGCAATTTAAATAATTATAACAAATTAGAAACATTGTTAAGAATCAATGTAAGGTATATGACAATTATTTAATATTTAAAGAAATTTTAGACAGCTTGTAGAAAACTTAGTCTATTACAAAAAGGAATTGCAATACAATGTGAAGAAAAACAGACTAATTGTATATTTAGAGAGAAAGTCATGGAAGAGAATTAGATGGCAGTAAGGAAGTAAGTGAAAAAGTGAGAGTAAGGAGGTATAAAGATTGAAAATGTTCTTATTCACATTTAGGTATATAGTTAATCCTGGTTTTGAGCAAGAACTGAGCCAGATTTTAGATAGGAAGTCTTTCAGAGTGGTTTTAAGAGATGAGAGGGAGGGTACAGAGGTGCAAGGATGTTTAGAATATTTAGGAAAGTTGTACTGAATTCAATTACAGTATTGTCTAAGGGGAGGATTTTTAGGAAGTTCCAGTTAATAGAAGAGAGTGTAGTAATGCACATTTCTAGGTTAAATTTGGAAAGGTTATGTGTTGTTTTATAAATTTGATGTTTAACTGGATGTGTCACATGTCTAGTCATGTAGATTGGGGAGAAGATCACAGAGAGTCTGACATTATACATGTGGTGGAATATTTGCTGGAGTCTGATACTAGGATCCAGTCCAAAAGAGAATTTGATGTCTAGCTATATGTCTTGCTATAATGTGTGGGCTGTTAATTTATTGTGTGAAACCATATAAGTTCATGTTAGATTAGGAGAGTTAGAGTTTATGTAAAGGCAATTGACATTCACATCACCTAGTAATATTATTTCTTGTGGAATGTTATGGATAGCCAATGTAGGATATCTTCCAGTATAGCTGTATTGTCACCAGGAGGGATATAAAGGACAGTAATACATATTTGTTTATCGGTTGGGCATAACAGTGCTGTGTTTCTAATGCTTAGTGAAACAGTCAACTTGTGCTGTGCTGATGAGTTCAAAACCAGGCCGAAACATGCAAGTCCACAGCTAGTGGGAGTTTGGTTTTATTGGCCTAAATATGTCCATTGAACAACTTAAAGGGTAAAAAGTCATGGGCATTCAGAATCACCATATAGCTGAAACACCTGATGTTCTTAAGGGTCATTTGCATATATCCCATGTACCTCTGATACAATAGGTTTGAGGTATCACACAGTGGAAATCCTAGCTCTGCCAGAATTTTCTTTTAGTTTTCACTGATTGTTTTTACTGTGTAACCTTTTTGCTCATTGTTTTAGTTTGTTAGTTGGGATATTTTGCAGACACCCTAATGGTAATGGACATCAGCGTGGTATAACACCCCTGTGTTTCTAATATTTTTGTCAAACAGTCCGCTTGTGCTGTGCTTCTGAGGCCATAAGGCTGAAGCATGCATGCCCATAGCTAGTGTGGTGCGGTGTGGTGTGGTGTGGTGCGGTGTGGTGTGGTGTGGTGCGGTGTGGTGTGGTGTGGTGCGGTGTGGTGCGGTGCGGTGCGGTGTGGTGCGGTGCGGTGTGGTGCGGTGTGGTGCGGTGTGGTGTGGTTTGGTTGTCCATTAAATGACTTAAATAAAAAAAGTCATAAGCATTCAGAATTGTCATATAGCTGAAACAAATAAAGAAAATAGCGGTGTCTTCTTAGGTTGCCACACTTTAATAAAACAATAAAATCCCCTCCAGTTATTGTTTTATTAAAGTGTGGTAACCTGAGAAGATACCTCCATTTTCTTTATTTGATTTTACAAGTTTGTTGGTGAAAAGCTGCTTTTAGTGATGGTGCATATAGCTGAAACACCTGATGATATTAAGGACCATTTGCATATATCCCATGTACCGCTGATACAAGAGGTGTGAGGTATTACACAGTAGAAATTCTAGCTTGGTTAGACTGCTTTTAGTTTTCAGTGATTGTTTTTTCCTGTGTGACCTTTTTACTCATTGTTTTAGTTTGTTAGTTGGGCTATTTTGCAGACACCCTAATGTTAATGGACATCAGCTGTGTATAACAGCTCTGTGATTCTAATGCTTAGTCAAACAGTCCACCTGTGCTGTGCCAATGAGGCCATCACAAGGCCAAAGCTTGCAAGTCTGCAGCTAGTGGAGACTGCTTTTATTGGCCTGAATTTGTTCATTAAATGACTTAAAAATAAAAAGTCATTGGAATTCAGAATTGCCATATAATTGAAATATTTGATGTTCTTAACAGTTATTTCCATATATCCCATGTGCCTCTGATACAAGAGGTTTAAGGTATCACAATGGGGAAATTCTAGCTTGGCAAGAATTTTCTTTTAGTTTTAACTGTTTATTTTGAAGAAACCAATAAGAGGCTGTGTTAAACAGAATTTTGGTGTTGGTTTGCTGTAAGGGGAAATGTGATAAGCATTTGGAAATATTAAAGAAATATGACTACCTTTCTTCTTTATATAGTCATTATGGATAATATTATAGCCAAGATGTTTAAGTTCAGAGTATTTTATGCTTGGTTTCCACTAAGTTTCAATTACAGTGAGAATTGTCAGGCTTATGCTGGGAAATCCAGGTATGTAGTTCAGCAGCTTTATTTCTTATACTTCTAAGATGTATTGCCACAAAAAAATAGATCACAGGAGTTGAGGTCTGGCTGTTGTTCAGGTACAGAAGTGTGTGGGAGAGAATTATCATTTTGTTCATTGTAACAGGTGATGCCAGGATTAGGGTGTATATCTCCTCCTATAAGGATTTTATTATATTAGGCAATTATGCATACTTGTTTTTTGGAGAGATTCTTGCACTTAATTTTGTTATGGTTTGCACTTAATCAGCCAATATTTGGAATAAAAGTGAGAAGCAATATTAAACATGTTTGGTGCAATGTGTGGAGATTGTAAAGAGGAAGTATGGATAGGAGGCTAGGACAGATTGGAAAGATGTTATCAGATATTACTGAGTCATGGTAAGATGAAAAATGACACAGTAGGGGGAGGAGAAGAATAGAAGATAAGCTAAAGAGTCGCATAATTAAGTACAATAATCTGTATTTTATATACATCAGGAAGTTGCAATGAAGAAGGAAACAAGATGTTGCAGAGCAGTATGAGATCCAGTGATGGTGGATTCTGAAAGGTGAAAGAGGATAGGTAAGGAGGGAAGTATTTTCCATCAAAGAAGAGAGGTAGATTGTCCTGGTATATTCTCTGGAATGTAAGGAATAGAGGGTATTAAAGATTACAATATAATAATGCAGTCAAGTTAAGAAGAAATGAGGGTTTATTTGGGAAAAAAAAGAAACAATGAAGAATATAAATGTACTATTACTTGCCTTGTAACTATCACATTGGAACACATGCATGAAAGCTGATTTGCTCAATGTAGTTCAATTGATTTTGCAAAATAAATAGAACATGTTGGCGGGATGGTTTGAGTTTCCAAGGATGTAGGTATGAAGCCATCTTTTGCTCGGGTCTATATTATATTATCGAACACTTAAAAAAGCAAATGATGAATAATCGACCCCATGTAAGTGAAAGCTTACAATCTCGAAAGCTCAGAACAGCAATTTTTTCCAAGGGAAAAAAATCACTGTTTCAAAAAAAAAAAGAAAAAAAAGTTGAACGAATACATAAAGTGAGGGGCTTCACCCACCACACACCCCGCTACTTAAATATACCAACTCTTAGATCACACTACAGTACCAAAAATGGCAAAGTAATGGAAGCAGCCAAGCAAATTCTTTCCCTGGGATAGAATTTGCTTAAAAGCCACTTTGCTATTTTGCTTTTTCATTGTTTTAAGTTCGATCAAGACACATTCAATAGAATACGTCTTCAGTCATCTAATAGGAACCCTTTAGCTCCACATAAAAAGCAAACAACTTCTTTTAGTATTTTCAAATGTAGTTTGGATAAATGGATAGGAAACCACAAATTCATTCCCAGTTTAGCACCTTCATACCTCATGGACAGAGGCAACAAGTAAAAGTCCCAACATATCCTTGTTCTGCCAACTTTTGGTTATTCATATGCAAATATGCAGGCAAAAAAACTATGATGGTAATGTACAGCTAAGCTTTAAAAGATCCTCAAAGACTGATAGCCTAGTAAGTACCAATGGACCTATGTACAGCCTAACATAATTCCTTAAGCTTTTTTGGCCAATGCTGATAGTTACTGAGGTATTAGTGCATTTCAGGCAGTAGAAGCGTCTACTTCTAGTAAGGCTGAACAGGTTCATAGCTCCTAAAATGTTACTCATCACCAATAAGAATGTGCTTTAATTTGACATTCTAGATGTTCAGTGGATCCTTAAATGATGGTTAAAATTTAGTGAATGGAGGTCGTCACTTCAGCCTGTGCTTTGTGATGCAGAGAAGAGCATGATGGTTCAGTGACACACACACGCACGTGCGCGCACGAGCACACACACACACACACACACACACACACACACACACACACACACACACAAAATATAGAACACCACTCTCAGCAGACAGCATATCAAGTTTGTTTCTGTTTCTCCACAATATGAGAGGAGAGTCACACCCCAGCTTATATGTACAATCTCCATTATTGCATGACAGTGGATAAAGGGCAACACCTAACATTCAATGAGGGTAGCTTCCGGCATGAATTCCTTTGTGCTGCCATCAGTTGGACAACCAGCATTCAAAATCCCTTATTTTCCTGGTGGTGACTGCATGAAAAATGTATGTGGTATTAGCCTTGTATTTTGCACTGTTTTCTTAAAAAAAATATATCTAAATTTTTATTTCATCTTGGAAGTTGCATATTTTGCAGAGAAAAAGGCAAAACAATTTTTAATCTTTTTTATCTGAAGAATGCTAATTCACTTTTCATAAAAAGATCCACATGTGTTCTTTACAATTTGTCTCCTCGGTGAGGACATAGTTATCACACAACTTTGCTAAAGGAAATCTGCCAATAATTCATGAATATTGATATTGATTATCAAGAAGTTTCCCTTCTAGGTAATACAAGCAAGAGAATATACTGATTACAGAATTTTTGTTTTGTGTATGAACCCATTGTTATTTTACCCATTGATTTTAGTGTCAGTTTATTGACTTTACTCTGACAGACCTAATGTTTTGAAAGATCCGTTTCACAGTATCTCTGCATTTCATAAACTTGATATACTTTTGTTTGGGGGGGGGGGGGTAAATTTGATTCTGGTGAAGGAAAACCAAACTTCACATAATGAATATGATACCTAATGCTTCATGATTTTATAATTTGTATGTTCTTTTTTTTATCATGATCAGGCACTATGGTCTTATGGGAAGGACTTTTCTTTTGTTTTGTCTTCTTGTCAGTCTTGTTGTAGGATATATCTTTTCTTTTTACAGATCACTTTACAGACAAGATTTACCACATAGTGAAATTATTTGTACATTTAATAATCATTCCTTGATTTATCTCAAAATCATTTCTGCCCACCCAAACTCAGCCTTTTCCAAATTAGAAGATAAATCACAGTTTTCTTAACAAACAAGAGGAAACTGGACAACTGATTATTCTAATTCTAACACAATACTTTAGTGACCAACATGACAATATGATATAAAATGGGCAGCATTAAGGAATATCATCATTAGCAAAGAGTGTGTGTTCATTTTCAGTGTTTACCTCAAATATTTAGAATATGAGAATATTGCATCATCAGAAAATAAAACTTTTCTGAATAATAATGCATTGGG
Organism: Protopterus annectens; assembly: GCF_019279795.1. Taxonomy (NCBI): domain Eukaryota; kingdom Metazoa; phylum Chordata; order Ceratodontiformes; family Protopteridae; genus Protopterus; species Protopterus annectens. The sequence continues at coordinate 199,691,660 of NC_056729.1, read as the reverse complement.
AAACTCTTCCAACCATGTTAAATATTTATTAACAGACTTAGTACAAACTTAAAACAATACATGCTTGGAATCAAACTCTTTTTGAAACAAATATTGGTGCTAAAGATGCAGAATGGGTCACTGCCCCATGTAAACTAGTAATATGTTTACTCAAATTAAACTGTTTGAATAATATTGCACATTAAGTATAATGAGACACTTCATAGTCTCAAGTTTTTTGGTATTTTGTCACCCTTGTATAATATGATTGTGAAGATTTAAGCCTATAGTTATTTACATATAGATACACAATTTCTAGAATATTTTACTATCACAAACATTCTTACAGTAAGCTATAACTGGCTTGGTGAATAAAGATTTTTCTCTATAATATTTCCTTGATGCAATCCCTTCTTTTAAACATAGCTGGGCTTAGGATATATATATATATATATATATATATATATATATATATATATATATATATATATATATATATATATATTTGGATCAATCCCAAGCAATATTTATCTTCAAACAATATTCAGACTTTCTATATTACTAAAACTACTACACCATTTCTCTTATTATTCTTAATATAAAAATGTTTGCAGCAAAAATATTCTCATCTGTGGCAAAACAAATATTCTAGAGACTCCAGTCCGATGTCATAGAATTCAACCAATTTAATATAACAGCTTTATTATAAAATTAGATCTTAATCATAAAGCAGATAACTGACCAGCAAAAGTTTTTTTTTTTTGCTCTAGGAGTTAACATTCCAACTAATGTGTTTATGCACTTTTAATGTTGCTATGCTAAGAAAATGTGGTTCTCAAACAAAGCATATTCAAGCAGTGACATACCTATATTATTCAATTTCAGCATGCCTTTAACTAAATAGTAATCTCTCAGAATCAATCAGTATTTTGAATAGTACAAAACAAGTGTGATCCATCATGTTGTCTCTTTGTTCTCTCACTAGGACCATTATTAAAAAAATATATATTTAAAAAACTCCAAATAAACAGGTAAAATTTAGTAATTTTATCATTGATATTGTATATACTGCTGAAAAAATTATTGCATTTTTAGAATGCTATGTTTCAAATGTGATGGAAATTATTGTGAATGACACCAACACCTCCAGTTATAAACTCAACTTAGTAAAATTACTCTTTATTCCCTTGGTTATGTAAAGTGCTGAATATATTGCACATTATTCCTCATAAATAACACGCTAAATGGACAGAAATACCTTATGGTTAAATATGATACAGAGTTTTTTAAGCTTATTGGTTCTAAAGTAAATTTAGCTATGAGCAATATAAACTTCACTATAGAAAACACAATAAATTATTTGTTTTCATGTTTGATGATGTCATCAATAATCAAAATGAACGTTTCCAAAAGTTTTTGTATGTTTCTGTAATGACTGCATTTCACATATACATTAAGATGCTGTCAGTCCATTAAAAATTGTTAAAAAGTTGTTATGCCAAATAAATAAGTAAATATTAAGAATAAAATAGATCCCAATTACAGGGGTAGAATTTGTAAACCATCAGCTGTGTTATTTTTTCCTCCTGAATGGTCAAATTATTCACTACATCTCTCCATCTCATAACAATAAATCACTGTGAATTATAACCACAAATTCATTAGTACACAACCTGAGATTTCATACAGATTGCTCTAGTGTCTATTGATCATCAGCTCTCTCCATGGCAACTTGATCTAGTAATTATCCAGCACCATAGACGGGGGTTAAATGGACAGATTCATCATACAGACAGACATACTATGATGGTCTGAGATGCTGTTTTTCATTTTTTCTTTCACTGTTACTAACTGCAGCACCCAGTGAGGGATGGGGAGGCGCTTACATTGGGATGTCAGAGGAGGATATGCCCTCTCTTCAACAGAGGGATATTTTAACCAGACATCCTTGCTCACCCCTTAGTACATGAGCATTGGGATTCCCAGTCTACAGCAAGAAGTCAGCATCACCTTATGTTCCCTCTAGTCAGAACAATCCCTCCCCAGGAGAGGTGAGACAGCCATGCCCTACTACCCCCTTTCCTGTATGGATCTCCCAGTACAAGTGTTGCTGTGGAATTTAGATCACCTGGGAAGCAGATAGTAATCTGCATCCTATACAAGAGAGTCAGGTCACTGTTTAAAATAACAGATTTTAAATTTGTCTTATTTTTCAGAGACATATATATCTCCAGGTATTGGTCTTCTCATTCGAGTTACATAAACATTCACCCTGACTAATCTTCAGTGTGACACATTTACCATTTCTCAGTTTCATTCATTAATAATTTATAATGTTGTGTGACACCAGTGCACTGTCTCAGTAATCAATGAGTCTTAATCCTCATCACTAGCACCAATGAGGGGTGTCCACATTGGGAGGATAACAAGTACACAGACAGTAAACTACAAATTCTGTTAAGAGCACACAGAGATCATAGTCAATCTGGAACTGGTTTCTCCCTTTCTCTCCACATCCCTAGTAAGATTCCCCACTGGCACAGTTATAGGGTACAGATACCAGCCTAGTGGTCAAGTCAAAACCTCCAGCACCCTCTCTGTCCAACCAGTGCTTCGTCTCCCTGCCCAAGTAGCTGACACACACACTTTGAGATATGAGTTATATACACACACACATACACTCCTGGGGAAGGCTGGAACACGTTCTCCAGCTATACCCCCTTCTTGCCCAGAATATAAATTAGAAATCAGTGCCACCAAATTCTTCTTATCAGCTACTAATAAGGCCATTCCCAAAGGGTGACCAATTTTACTGTGCAATATTACTGTTATCCAAAAGGTAAGTGAGACCCAGGGCTAAGGCTATTCTGGAGTGGCTTAGTACAGTATCACCAAACACATGCAAGTTCTCTTAAGAGCTTAAATTATCTCTACACAAAACAGCCACAGTTGAAAGGTTTAAAATATTTAATAATAAATAATAAAAACACAAGACAATACTCATCAGTTCAACACAATGACAATAAAGAGTTCAGAAATCATTGGAAATAATTTAAAACAATATTGTAGGACAGTCTGACAAATATAGAAATCAGCTAAACTAATCTGGCTAAATTCATATCTTACTCTAAGAAAAATCACTGTTCCAAATACTACTTACATACAGACCAAGCAAGTGCTGATGAGTGAATGGCCTTACTAGTTTCAAGACAAGATACAAAGTGCTCAATCTTTCTCTCTGAGAATGTCTTAAATTGATAATACACAGTACTGCTGACGTATCTCAAATTACATAATTTTTATCACTTTTCCTTTAGTTTCCAGACTAACAGAAACTAAAAATTTACATTTATTTGTAAGCTGCACCTGCCAGGAAACCACAGCAATAAAAGACACATTTACACGTGAAACCTAGTAATTATCTATGTCTTAAGACAATAGAAAAATATTTGCCAGCCCAGACATCCTGTCTCTGAGCTTTAGATCAAACACAGTTGTAAAATGCTGTACTTAACAACTTTCTTCCAGCAGGGTGCACTGTAGTTACATTTTTGAAGCTCAGAACATATGCAGTTTTCTTACATTTGTCAAACAAGCCTGTGATTCTTATTAGTATTTACAAGGACATAGAATTATTTACAAAATTCTGTCTAGCTGGGCTGGCAGCCTTCACCCCCCCCCCCCCCATGGAAAACTCAAGCTAGTTTTTCAACTGACCCTTGAGAAATGTTGCTTGAGAGGGTTAGGTCTCTCTGGGTATACCTAACCCATTCCCTGTCTTGAGAGCCCATTTGCATTGGCATTGCTAATCCCACTGCATTGCTGCACCAACATATCATATGCTTGCATCCCTAGGCTCCACCTTAGCAACTTGGCATTTTGCTGGCTAGCTCGATGTAACCATGTTAGGGGATTGTGATGTATGTCTACAGTGAATTTCCTTCCATACAGATAAGGCTGAAGTTTCTGCAGTGCCCACACTATGGCTAGGCATTTCTTTCCTGCAGCTGCATAGCATTCCTCTCTGGTTTGGAGCCTACAACTGACATAAACCACTAGGTAGTCTTTTTCCTCTGAAGAAATCTGACTAAGTACAGCCCCCACCCCATGGTTTAAAACATCCACCTGCACAACAATTTATGTGGTGTAATCTGCAGTGGCTAACACAGGTGGTCCTCCCAAAACTATTGTAAGCTTCTGGAATACCTGCTCACATGCTGGGGTCCACACTACCTTATCTGGCCTGTTTTTCCTTGTCAGGTTTGTGAGGGGAGTAGCTATGGTACTATAACTGGGGACAAGCTTTCTGTAGTACCCTGCTGTCCGTAAGAGTGCCCTCACCTGCTTTAATGGCTTCCACTCTGGCAGGTTCTGGCCTGATCTTACCACTCCCCACTCTATGTCCCAGGCAGGAGACCTCTGCCATACCCACCTGACATTTGCTGGACTTAATAGTCAACCATAACTCTTAACCTGGTATCATCAAAAATCTGGACAAAGGCCCATGAAAAATAAGTACGAAGGTTGTATGCTGATTAAGATAACATTTGCATACATAAGCATGTAACCCCACCCACTTCAATGGAATTGTGGGATACCACCATGAAGATTAAAGTCACTAAATATTAATAATAAATAGTTGGTAGACATTTGAATTTCAGACTTCATAGGCCTCAGAAAATTCATAATAATGCAAGACCTGTTATTCTAGCAACTATCTGAGTTTACAAGAGCAATATTTAAAATCTGTCCCTCGACTACCACCCTATTTTGGGCCGTTGTCCCACCATTATTGTTGGTTTTGTCCAGACTTCCTGCTGTGAGAGATTGAGACTTGAGAGGTATGTATACAAGTTGTTGTGGTAGTGGGCATTTGGAGCACAAACAAAAAATCTCTACCCCATTTTAGCAGACAATAGCATCACTCTTGGCATCTGACTCTCCTTTTGGGAGAATGAATGGGCTGATAAGCTCTCATTCCTGGAAATAATGAATGACAGATCCACTGACTGCCTGACGAGGTAAGCTTGATGGTTACTGTTGGGGTGTAACAGCAGAAAAAAAGCAGCGTGATCTCCTCAGTTTATTTGAAATCCATACCTCGCATTATTCAACTAGTTTTCTTACTATCCTTCTACACAGCACAATAACAGACAGAATCCCCAATTACTATTTATCCTCTGTCTTATTTATTTACAGTTATTTTCCAGTAGCACTGTGTTTCCATTGCTAACCCGCCCCCATGCACACATGCATGTGCACACAAAGTACATAAAAAGTTTGTACATTTATCCCCATACATTAATCCTGTACAATTCCAGCCAGTGGAAGACTCTCCAGAAATTGCACCTCTAAGTCAGACATCTATTAGATGGAATAATTTACAGCTAAGCATTTAGATCACTTGATGTATTAAGCTTCCAACTTCAATTCATTTTATAACTTAAAACTGAAAACCAAGAGAGACATGGAAAGCTAAATCAGAAGTAAATCAGTGGAAACGACAATTAAATAACTTGTTTTTAGTGCTTTCATTCATTTATTCGAACACAGAGCACAAAGATTGTAATATAATTGCCTTTTGGTTTATTAATTTGAACTATGTGTTGATTTTTTAGTTGAATATGCATCATTTTCTTTCAAGAAAAAGTAGCTGGTTGCTTTATTTACTAAGTTTTGATTGATTAGTTGTTGCACATGATATATGGTGGGCGGATCTTTTAAATTCAAGTGAGATTAATTTTAAACTCTTTTCTGATGAAGTTCCAGGGTTCTAATAAATGAGCAAAAGCACTAAAAAACAAGTTATTTAATTGTCGCTTCAGCTGATTTACTCATGATTTAGCTTAATTGGCTCTCTTGGTTTTCAGTTTTAAGTTTTTTAATGTAAAACACTTTACACCATGAACAACTCGAGTCCTAAGTCAAACCAACATAGAAGAGCAGAGGAACTGATAAACCCTTTGCTTAGACAGTGTAAAGCAGCAGCTTACTTTTACGATTAGTGATAAATATATGCATTTATGTATACATGTATGTATGTATGTATGTATGTATGTATGTATGCATGCATAAAGCATCACTTGCTAAGAGTTTCTGAAAAATACAAACTTGCTAGGTAAATTGACCATCAAAGCCTGACGAACTTTATTATGAGTTATCATGTATCTTTAATCCCTATTTAATAGATTTCAGACAAGAAGATCTGGGAGACTAATTTGGATTCAATATGTAAACTCAAATATCTAGGCATACTGAAAGACAAAAGAACTGCATACAGAAGGAAGCAAAGGTTACTTCTTTACTTAAAATTGTACAAGAAACAGAACTGCCCAAGTTTTGGTAACACTCACCGTGAAGTTAATCCTTTCATTCAAATCCAAACCAAAAAAATATTTAAGTTTAAAAACAACAATGTAAATGGTTTTGCCTTACCGGTGTGGCAGATTAGGAATGCAAGTCAAGATAAATCAAACAACAAAGGTCTGCACATGTTACAGGAGAGCTTCAGCTTTTTCAGGATAATTTTTTACTTTCCCACCATAAAGGACATTTTAACTATTTCAGTTTGTGCCGTTACAGAAACCAATTACCCCAGACTTGCTGTAAATAATCAATTTTTCCTGTAAAACATGAAGATACTTCTATTACAAATATGTGACTTCTACTGTACAAATCACAATTCTGATCAGCATAACAGTTAAAAGGCCCGTTGGCTGTGTGAAAAACTTTTACGTAATTTGTAAAATAAGAAAGTTTATGAAAGAAAAATATTATTTAAGAGTCTGTTGGTTTTCCATGTACATAAACAGTCCACACAGTTAAATTGACAGAGTCCTATCTGGTTGACACTCGGAGCCATTGCAAGCTGTGGGCAGCTGCAGCCATAAACAACATTTATTTAAGATGTCCAGGTCTCAAACAAGTAGTTAAGCACTGATGTCATCGTGCATGCTACTGCATGATGATGTTGCAGGATATTCAGCAGGTGATGCATGATGACCTCAGCAGCAATGAAAAATTATTTAAAAAAAATTGGGATTTGAAGGGGCACTTGGAAATATGTGGCACCCCATTATTTTGCCATCAAAATCAGGAAATACAGAGGAATTTGGTATGGTTGAGAGGTAAGTGGTCAATCCTGCCCTCTGTAGTCTGCACAGCACCTCCCTGACATGCTGAAGGTGCTCTTGCCAAGAATGGTTGTTGATGGCAATATCATCTGTGTAAGCAATGTCAAACCCTCCTGTTCCTACTAGGATATGATCTACTAGCCTCTGGAAAATCACTTGGGCATTTTTTATCCCAAAGGGCACCTTTGTGAACTCATACAAGCCAAAATGTGTCACAAAGGCTGATCTCTGGTAGGATCAGTGGTGGTAAGATACTTAGCCCCACCCAGCTGCTCTAGGGTTTTACCTGTCCTAGGTATGGGGAAAGCATCTGATTCGGTGTGACTATTTAATTTCCTGTAGTCCACACAGAACCTGGTGCTGCCATCCTTCTTTGGCACCAGCACCACTGGGGAGGCCCAGGGACTGCTAGACTCTTGAATTACCCCTAGTTCCAACATATCCTGTAGTTCCTCCCTCAGAGTCTGTATGACTCTCTCAGGCACACTATAAGGGGTCTAATAGGCCTTTGGGGTCTTGTATCCACCTGGTGCTGCACCAGGTGGGTGCACCCTGGTTTCCCAGTGAACATGTCCCCAATCTCCTGTAACACTGCTCTGATTTCTCGATCATGAGTAGGAGAGAGCTGCTGTGACATTGCTACTCCTTCCACTGAGGTGTAAGTCTCAGCCTCACTGAGGAGATCAGTCACCAGATCTCCCTCCGACTCCTGCTACAATCCACTGTAAATAATCAGCACAAGGGTCTCCCTATCATGGTAAGGTTTCTTCATATTAACATGGTACAATTTGTGCTCCTGCCTCCTGCCTAGTACTTCCACTATGTAGTTAACATCACTGACCTTCCTTACCACCTTCTAGGGTACCTCCCTAGCTGCTTGCAGCTTGTTGTGTCTGATAGGAATGAAAACCATTACCTGCTGACCTACAGCATACTCTCTAGCTCAAGCATTCCTGTCATACCAGACCTTTTTCTGCTGTTGGGCTTCTGATGAGTCTCCATGAGTTCTCTGAGCCTTGTCCTCAGGTTTAAGACATATGCCACAACAGACTCCTGGTGAGATTCACAATCACCCTCCCACTTATCATGAATTAAATCTAGAGGTCCCCTCACCCTATGCCCATACAGCAACTCAAAGGGTGAAAACCTGTGAATTCCTGGGGAACCTTTCTGTAAGCACACAACAGATGGGGCAAAGATTTGTCCCAATCCCTGTTAAACTGGTCTGGAAATGCCCTAGCATGGACTTAAGTGTAGAGTTTAACCTCTCAATAAGATCATTAGCCTGGGGATGGTAAGGGGTAGTCTTTAGGAGCATCACCCCACAGTACTTCCACAGACAAGTCAGCAGGTCTGACATGAAATTGGCACCTCTGTCAATCAGTATTTCTTTTGGGAAACCTACTCTGCTGAAAATCTCTAACAAGGCATTTTCCACCTTTTCTGCCTCAATGCAGGACAAAGCCGCTGCCTCAGGGTATATTGTGGCATACTCTACTACCACTAGGATATACTTTTACCCTGTGGAACTTGAGGTATTCAGAAGACCACACAATATCCATAGCTACCCTCTGAAATGGCTCCTCAATCACAGGCGAAGGCATCAAAGGAGCTTTCACCTTGTCCCCTGCCTTATCTACCTTTTGGCACAGCTCAAGGGTCCTGCAGTACCCTGTTACATGTCTGGAAATCCCAGGCCAATAAAAGTTCTGCATAATATGTCTCTTTGTACGTTTTATGCCCATATCATCTGCAAAAGGAATATCATGGACTATGGCTAGACATGCCAGATGGTAGGCTCTAGGCACTACCAACTGCTGTATCCTCTCATCCTCTAGTCCTCCCTCAGGAGTCTACTCTCTATACAATAACCCTTTGTTCCAGTATACAGATCCCCCTTCCCTTGAGAATCAGGTACCTCACTAGCTACCTCCCTCAAGCATTGTAATGTAGGATCTGAGGGCTGATCCTGTCTCAACTCTCTCTTTGTAACCCTTCCGAGCTCCCCTTTCACAGGAAGTCTGGTATCCTCTGACAGTGGTGCCTCACTGTCACTCAAGTACTACTACTCATCTCTACCCTTGCAGTCACTCTGTCCAAGGGACCGTCAGTACCCACAAGCAGTGGTGTTTCACCTTTATTTTCACTGCTACAGGGTAGCTCTCTCTCTCTGAAGAAACCACCTCACCTGTCCTGGCTGCAAGTGTGCGGTCTGTCTGGGTCTCCCCAGGGCTACAAGACCCACATGGTTGTCTCCAAGCCTGACTGCAAGTAATCGCATGAACACATGGTACTGCATTATCAAAATCATTCCCCATCAGGACATCTGCAGGGATATCCTCAAACACACCTACTTGCTGGTTTCCCTTTCTACCCACCCAGTCAAGGTGAACCCTAGCCAAATATATTTGAAATGGGGTCCCTCCTAAAGCTCTGACTGGAGTAGACTGCACAGGCAAGTAGTTCTCCCCTGTAAACACTGCAGGCTTAACAATGGTTATGTCAGAGGCTGCGTCCCTCTTAGCAATGGCCTCTTTGCCATTCACTACGATAGGATATAACCTCTTGTCATAGCTTGGTACCCTTGCTGTCGCAAGACAGCCTACTGTTGGCATTTTACCCTTCCCACTTACTGGCTCCCTCACCTTTTGTTCCCCATCTTGCCTCCATGAACATCTATATGCCACATGGCCCCACTGGTTGCATTTAAAACATTTAGCTCTAGGCCCTGGACATGTACCTGGACTAGTGGCTTACCCTTCTACTTGTAGATTTTGTTGGGGCAGTCTGGGCTGCAGGCCATGGGTTCTTTTAGACCCATGAACAGTACTGGGGGTCCCTTTCCTGTGCAGTGATGCCCTGCATGCTAGGTATAGGGCTACCTTCTTCACCAACTCATCTGAAGTAGCACATTGTCAATCAGCCAACCAGATCCTCATGTACACAGGCAAAGTGGTAAGGGCTTGTACCCTCACCAAAAGGTCTGCCAGTCCATCAAAAATGGTGACCTGACATCCACTCACCCATCTATGAAAATAAGTGCTTAGTTCAACAACATATTGGCCATTGCTAAGAGGGAAACAGCCTCTGACATAAACATTGTTATGACATCCCAGGCTGTGTACTACATGAACTACAAAATGAACTGGCACCTCACCTAAATGTCATGTTTAATTATAGCCTCACCTCAGGCTTCGTGCCCACTGAGTGGCACACAGTTACAGTTATCCCACTCCACAAGGGGGGATCCACCCTGGATCCTGGGAACTACCATCCCATCAGTCTGACAAGCCTGATCTGCAAAGGCATGGAACACATTATCATGGAACTTATAAACAAAGACATTGGCAACCTTCAAACACTGGACCACATCTAGTTTGAGTTTGTGAAGGGCCGATCTTCTCTCCTGAATCTGATTGACTTCTTCAAATCAGTCTCCAGAGCTGTGGACGAGGGTAAGGTGGTCTGCACAGCCTATCTGGACCTCGCCAAGGCCTTTGACACCATCCCCCACTCTGGAATCATAGATAAACTTACTAAGCTGGGCATAAATCCCTACATCACTCGATGGGTTGCCAACTGGCTTACTGACAGAACCCAGACTGTAAAAGTAGCCGTCTCCAAATCCAGCTCCAGACAAGTGACAAGTGGAGTACCTCAGGGTTCAGTCCTGGGACCACTCTCACTTGGCATCTACTTCTCTGAAGTACAGGCCAACACTAAGGGACTCTGGCTAACAAAGTTCGCAGATGACTGCAAACTGGGAGCCATTATTGAATCCCCAAATGATGTGGATATTCTACAAATGGGCCTTACAGAAACAGATGCCTGGTGCCAGAGCCATGGGCTCAAGCTTAATGCCAAGAAATGTATAGTTATCCCCTTTGGAAAAAAACATGTACCCATGAATTACCACATAGGTGGCAGTACACTAAACATCAAAAGTGTGATGAGAGACTTAGGGACACAGGTGGACAGTGGTCTTACTTTCGATAACCACATTGCCACAGCAGTCAGGAAATCCTTCTATGTGGCACACCTCATCATTAAGGGCTTTTCATCTAGAAAAAAGGAGGTCATTGTCCCACTGTACTCATTGCTCAATAGACCCATTATAGAGTATAATGCCCCATTTGGTATGTACCTCACAAGACATCTGCAACTGCTGGAAAGGCCACAGAAATACCTCACTAAAAGAATCACAGGCCTAAAGTAGATGCCATATGCTGACCATCTAATAAAACTCCAGCTATACTCTGCAGCATATCGTCTACTCAGAGAAGATCTCTGCTTAACATACAAGGTCATGTCAAACCCTGAGCTGTTGGGCATGCTCCACTTAAAGAAATCCCAATCCCTCAGAGCCACACACTTCAGGGATCTAAACCTTGTCATCACAATGAACAAAACATGCTGGAGGGATAGGTTCCTGACCCAGAGACTCCCCATACTCTGGAATAGACTGCCCATACATGTCAAGCAGAGCACCTCATTGGCCCTATTCAAAAGGAACCTTGATGATTGGATGGGAGATAGGAAATTCCCCCTGGGGATAATGTCAGTCACCCTGCTAGACAGGGGTCCAGAGAAGTAAATATTGTGGGAAGAAATATCCACGGAATTGTTATGTCTAGGCTTGTATAGGCCCAAGGTCCGATAGCCTACTACCAACCTATGAACCTATGGACCTATATTCAAACACACTTTCATCTGCCTTGCGTCTATGCTCACAAAACTTTTTCCTATAAGTTTCAGGTGTTAGCTTAAAAAATTCCAGCAAACAATTCTTTACAGCATTATAATTTAAGAAATCATTGTTAGACAGTTTGGAAAGTACATTTACAGCTTTAGCATGGAGTAAGGGGGTCAGGACCCATACCCAGAGCCTTTGGTCAGTCTCATACTGTTTACATACCCTCTCAAATGCATGAATGAAACTATCAAAATTACCCTCCTCTGTAAATTGTAGAAGAAATTTCTGACCTTTTGTGCTTCTGGGGTTCGTTTACTCCCTTTCCCATTACCTCCATGCCTCTGGCTCACTGACAATGACATGATCACTGACTGCCATCTCACTGACGGCAGGTGGTATGGAATTGTTCTGTTTAAAGCCCTCATGTAGCATCCCTTGTGGAATCATGGAATCATGGTGAGTCAGCATCTCCTTTTCATGTCGCCTCTGCCTGTCCTTCTCCTCAGCTTCTATTTCCAAATGCTTGACCTCCAACTCAAGTCTCTTTAACTCCAGATTGAATTTAAGTCCTCTGTAGAAAGGTTGAGCTGTCCATTCTCTGAGTGTTATTCATGTCTACAGCCAGTCTGGTCGTCCCTCTGGTTGCTATTTTCTGATGGAGCTGTGACCAAAGCTGCAATCGTGTCTGCCTTAGTCAGGGTTCCATGCACCAGTCCTTCAGCCTGGCACATCTCAGTTAACTGGCGCCTTGTCAGCTTGCCATACTCTACTGACATGCCTGCCTACTCTCCCTGACTATCTAAGCTAACAAAATAAATAAAACAATTGAACTCTGAATGTTCACTGTGTGGTTGATTTAGAGTACAAAACCACCTTCAGTGATCACTGCACACAAGCTACAGGAATTCACTATCCATACCACTACAACCCAATTAATATGTGATGTGGCTAACTCACCACTATCAAACAATATTTGATATGGATATCCCACCACTTCCAAACAATTAATATGTGACACCTATGCACTGACCCAGTAATCAAGGAGCCTCAATCCTTATCACTAGCACCAGTGAGGGGCATTCACATTGGGAGGTCAGTCTGGGGCTGGTATCTCATTTCTATCCAGATCCCCAATAAGACTCCCCACTGGCACAGCTACAGGGTGAAGATAGCCTAGTGGTCAAAACAAAACCTCCAGCACACTCTCTGGCCAACCAGTGCTTTTTGTCCCTGCCCAAGTAGCTGACACACACACTTTCAGATACGGGTTATACACAAATACACAGACACTCCTAGGGAAGAATGACACAGGTTCTCTAAGTATGCCCTCTTCGTGTCCAGACTATAAGACAGAAATCACTGCCACTAACCAGTACTTATCAGCTACTAATAAGGCCCTTCCCAAAGGGTGAAAAATTTTACTGTGCAATATTACTGTTATCCAAACAGTAAGTGAGATCCAGGGCTAAGGCTATTCTGGAGTGGCTTAGTACAGTATCACCAAATACATGCAAATACTCTTAAGTGCTTAAATTATCTCTACACAAAACAGCTACAGTTGAAAGTTTTAAAATATTTAATAATAAATAATAAAAACACAAGACAATACTCATCAGTTTAACACAATGACAATAAAGAGTTCAGAAATCACAGGAAATACTTTAAAACAATATTGTAGGACAGTCTGACAAATATAGAAAACAGCTAAACTAATCTGGCTAAATTCGTATCTAACTCTAACAGAAATCACTGTTCTAAATATTACTTACATACAGACCAAGCAAGTGCTGGTGAGTGGATCTTCTTACTGGATTCAAGACAAGATACAAAATGCTCTGTCTTTCTCTCTGAGAAAGTCTTAAATTGATAATACACAGTACTGCTGACATCTCAAATTACATCATTTTTATCACTTCTCCTTTATTTCCCAGGCTAACAGAAACTCAAAATTTAATTTTTTGTAGGATGAACCTGCTAGAAAACCACAGCAATAAAAGACACTTTTACATGTGAAATCTAGTAATTATTTATGTCTTAAGACAATAGAAAGAATTTTCCAGCGCAGACATTCTGTCTCCGAGCTTGAGATCAAACACAATTGTAAAATTCTTTACTTAACAGCTTTCTTCCAGCAGGGGGCACTGTGGTTAAATTTTTGAAGCTCAGAACATACACAGTTTTCTTACATTTGTCAAACAAGCCTGTGGATCATATTAATATTTACAAGGACATAAAATTATTTACAAAAGTCTATCTAGCTAGGCTTGCAGACTTCACATGTTGCATAACCTAGAAATTTCCATAAACTTTCAGGGATGCAAAAGTTTTCATTATCTGAATGTTTGCTATATAGAAAAATAAAAATGCAAACTTATTCTCATCTTTTGACTTTGTAACAATATTCAACCTGTCTAGAACATTTTGTTATACATGCTGGTGAACTACTCAGTTGCTAGCAATAAGAGAGACTACAAGTGGTAAACCAGTAGAAGACAGTTATTTTCTTTCTTTAATTTTCATTTGAGTCAAATCCTTCTTTATTAAGCACTGATAAAAAGGGATACATTTCACACTAATGTTTTCATGCAACATTTTCTAAGCGGTTTATATTCATGGAAATTAAAGGAAAAAAGTGAGAGACTGAAATAGATTTTCCAATGCATGGGTACTTTTTAGTGTATTTGTTATAGGTGAAAACTCCATGCAATTATTTTGCTTGTTTTTATTATAAACAGCATTTAATGGTGTATGCATTCATTCATATTGTTTTTTCTATTCTGCTTTTTCTCAGCTAGATGGGTTTAGATTGAGCTGTGTGCTTCCATGTACATACTCTTTCCCTTTAGCTCAGCAGATTATGATCTGTTATGTTTTGAACATCTAATCTGTTATTGCTGTGCACAGTATTCACCACAATGTGTAAATGTTTGCTCTGTATTATTTTCCTGTGTTAGTACTGACTAATTCTCGGGCTAAAAATTGATATTTGCGTGCATTATTTATTAAAATCAGATTTCTCTGTGATCATTACTGCACTTGTTATACTTCTTTAAAAAGTACTATAAATACATGTGATGTCAAATACATGATTGCCATTTTTACTCTGTGGAGACTGTTCAGCCTGCTATACCAAGTCTATTTTTTTCAAAGCAGAAATGAACTCACTTTTCCTACATTTGTGAATATCGTTACATTTTCCAGATTACTGAGCCAATGTTGTTCCCGTGGTGGTGGTGGTGATGTGGCAGCGTTGTCGCCACACAGTAAGACGCTGTCCGGTTCAATTCTCAGCTAGAGTGTCTTCTGCGTGGAGACATGCATGAATGGGCGTACCTTCGTTGAAGGTTGTGCATAAGGGCTGGTAACTCGGCATGTAAAAATCAACTACCAATCATTAGTGGACCGGAGTTCCGCTGTGGTGACCCTTAACTGGGAAAAGCCGAAAGACACAACAACAACAACAACTGAGCCAATGTTGTTAGATCTTAGCATGATGCCTCATTGAAATCAATCAGTCATCAGCACTGTTGATCTCCAAAATGCTTGCTGTACCAAACCCCTCTGCCAATCATTGCCTCAGACTTAGATATTTCACCTCAAGTTAGCACTTTTCTTTGTTCTGTTCAATTTATCACAGCCACTGATTTCTTATGGCATCTGTAGTAGCACCCATTGATTTCTTACGGCATCTGGAGTAGTGGGTCAGCATGGCTTTCTCCACTACTTGATAATTTTTCTGCTGACTAGTGACTTATGATAACATATTTAAAATGGATGTACATTTGGTCACTCAAGCTGTACTTTCTAGATCTGCATAAGTTTTGATCTCTGTGGATAGTGACTTTATTAAGGAGAAGAAAAGTTATCTATTTTTTTTTTAAATCTCATTTTGTTCAAATTGTTTATTATTAAGCACTGTTAAAAGGGGATTAATTCTCTCTATAGCTTTGGTGTAACTTTTTACAACATGATTCATATACTTGGACACTGGAAGAAAGAATTTCTAAGAGATACAGAAAGATTTTCTAATGCAGAATAATTTTCATTGTGTTAGGTTATAAGTGAACAGCCAATGCACTAATTCTGTTTACTTTTACTGTAAACAGTATTTAACAGTATATTTGTGCACCCAAGTTGTTTTGCTATGCCACATATTCTTAACTAGATGAGCTTAGCTTTCTACTTCCTTTTAGATATTATTGCTCTTTAACTAGCAGGTTATGATCTATTATGTTTTGAGCATCTATATAAATACAGTTACACACAGTATTCAATGCAATGAGCAGATGTTCTTTCTTTATTATTTTCCTGCGACAGTACTCATTTTCATATTAAGAATGAATATTTGAATACATCATCTGTTTTGTTTTTCAGTACTGCATGTGAAATACGTCTTTGAGATTTTTTTTTTTTTGCTTTTAAACAGTACAAATTGTGATTATCATACAAATTTGCTGTGATGTCAAAAACATGCTTGCTATTTACACAATATTAAGACTGCTGCAGGTCCAATTTTTTTAAACCAAAACTGAACTTAATTCTCTTACATATGTTCATATTTTTATCTTTTCAATGTTTATGTATCATTTTTTTCCAAAACTTGGAAAGATGTCAAATTGGATTCAATTAGTCCTCATTACTGGTGATCTCCAAGAGTCTGGTAGTATCAAACAAACCATATATTTTGGCAGTGTTCACAATTTTGCTGCATTGCCACTGATTATATCATTCCATAGGAAAGGGCAACTTGATATGGTTTGTAACTTTATATAATTGTGTTGTTGCTTGACCAACTTAAAACAGAAAACTACCTTCATTTTGCTCAACAAGGTTCTATTATCAACACATGCATGTTATAACATAACTGTGTTTCCTTGTTTTAAAGCCAGACATGCCATTGTTCATGTAAAAGTATTTATCATGGAATAGTATGTCTTTGACTCAGACAGAACACCACATCTGGGTTTCTTATCTGAAGCAAGAGATTAAAAAGTATAGGTCCTACAAGTAAAAATATAAGCCATGATTTCTGAAACGCACACAAAAACAACAGAATTTTAAAACTCACTTTTACACATTAAGGTATATTTGCTTGAAGATGCCCGACACCTCTGATGGAGGGGTCTTACCCCCCCCCCCCCCGGTATCTTCTGCACATGTATACCAGCTCAGTGATTGCTCTACCTCATGTCACCTTTCACTGGAACAATTTTCACAGGGAGTGAGGGAACAGTTCACATTGTATTCATTTGTCTAAATCAAAAAAGTTGAAAACATCATTCTTTAAGGAGGCAAGCCCCTATGTAATACCATACTTCTGTATCTCTAAACTCTATCTCTGTCTACAAAATGACAATTTCAACTAAACATAGAATAAGCAAAAAAGTATCAGTGATGCTATTTCATTTCAATATGGCTTAGCAAAGTACTGGAGTCTCAGACTTCCATTAACATAAGAAATATTACTACTACTCCAATTTACAAAACACATCAAATTGCATCATTAAATGAGTACAAATATATGCTTTGCCAGAAATTAGTAAAACATACTTCTTTGAAAAAATAAGATCATTCAAACTCCATCTTTTGCTATACCATTTGTTTCCTGCAACATTACTTTGGCTATAGCTTATTTTAAACTAACATGCAATGTCATTTATTCAAAATGCTATTATATTACTCTAAACAATAATTTATACAAGCTGAATATGCTTGTTTCATAATGCTGCAAGTTTTTTTTTTTATTATATTATATGTAATATTCTAGAAAGGAGAATAAACAAAACAAATCATTTAGCACTAATACCACTTTGAAATGACTTCTGGCTGTGTTACCTGTTTGTTGAGATATTTAGAAAAATATTAACATTGTTACAATAAAAATAAACAGTATACAAATAATATTCAATATCAGTTTAGCCACATTAGACAGAGGTCAAATATCAATACAATTGTGTTTACAACCATGTATGCTTTAAGATGAACTCTTCTGACACATTATACATAGCATGGCTTTGGAATTGTTAATGCAAATATGAACAAGCAATATTTGATGTCTAGAGTTGTCAGTAGGCGTTAACTGCAGAAATGCCTGGAGTCGCACTCGGCTGTAATGAATAATGTTCGCTTCATCTAACACACATACTGTATAATGCCTCGTTAAATCACAGTATTCTGTAACAGCAGCATTTCCTTAACCAGTGAAACTACTTTTATAATTTTGTTTAATTTTCATTAGTTATATGTGGAACTTTAGTTATGCTCACCCAGTTAACATACTTAAACAAACACATACATAAATAAATAAATACCATTAGGTACTACAACTTTGAACATAGTATTAATTCCTCAACACTCAGTCCTTCATCTGTGTTATAGTGGACATCTCAAACATGGTCATCATTATTTCAACAGTATCCCTCTCCAGCTGATAACCTTGCTTTAGTCA
This sequence comes from Protopterus annectens, assembly GCF_019279795.1. NCBI lineage: Eukaryota > Metazoa > Chordata > Ceratodontiformes > Protopteridae > Protopterus > Protopterus annectens. The sequence continues at coordinate 199,673,407 of NC_056729.1, read as the reverse complement.
TTGCAGATCTCATACATATATTATCTTTTTTGTTTTTTTCATGGAAGAACAGAGACAGTTTTAGTAGAGTTAAGTGGCTCCTCATTAACACACAATGTTTTTGTTCCATATTTGTGCATAGATTATGCCAAACACAATGCATCCATGTGAACACATGGCTAGCTCAACAGCTTTACAGATATGTTTATGCTACATTGAATTGTGCTAACAGCAATGGGACTGGAATGGGGACATGGGATTGGCAGTGAACTGTCTTGAACTAAGCAAGGTTCTTAATGAATCCCACAGGTGGTTGCTGCTCTACAGCTCTGTGTCATAATTTCTATCTGATATCCATACCAGCATATTGCTGGGGACTCACCTAGGTATATAAAGTGCATTAGGGCAGAAAACATTTGGCATTCTTAAGGGAAGTTCAGTTGTTTGGTAACATGTGGGATCTAGCTCCCACTAGTGGAAAACTATGTCGATTCACTTGGTCTATATCAAGATGCACACTTGTCTGCTGCAAAGTCTGGCAGATTTCCAGCACTTGCTTGGAATGGAACAGGAGGAAGTTAGAAGAGCTGTCAGATAAATGCCAAACATAATATAACAAAGAATATATATTTAATGCATGTGCGTATAGTTTCCATCTTATTTTTTTTTCTTTTTTTGGTGCCTGAGCCCAGAAGCATTTTCTCTGATGTCCATGTACTGCAAGTCACTTCCTTATTTTTTTACACCAACTATCTAATTTGTTTTCTTTTTGATTCATGCTTTACAGCCATACAAGTGTGTTATCCATTGACAGGTCTATTAGCTACTCGACTGACCCCCGTGAGCATTCACTTACTCAGGGACAAGGCTAGCAAGTATCCCAATGGCAGCCTGGCTGGAGGGGGCTAAGCTGTTGACTGTTTCTGCCAGGAGTATTTTTTTATTTAATGACACCTCCCCTCCCATATTTGCATGTTCTGTTGAAGGGCTACTACCCTCTAAGGACTACGCATCACTTGAGGGAGGGTCTAGATGAATACTTTCTGAACACCGGGATAGACAAATCTATCCCTCCCTGCGGGTGTCTCAGACTTCTAAGCTACTAATTGAAGCCTGGTTGTTGGGACCATAGCTGGGGTCTTACTCTGCATGCCAACGTGCTGGCTTCTTCTTAGTATTATTTATAACTGTGCATTCTTCTTGTATTTGGAAGAAACCACTTTTTGTTTTTAAAGTTCACTTATCAAACATCAGACAGTACAACTGATTGCTTGTTACATTAGTATCATGAAGGATATTTCATCTAAACTAAAGATTTTATTTCCATTACATCTCATAAAGCAATATTTTGAAAGACTTACATACATTTTAATAATAACCATCCCTCATTACAAAAAAAGGAATATATTAAAGAAACAACTGTTGGGGCATTTTTTCCAAGAGACATTGGTGTTTAAAGAAATTTAACTTGACGAGGATTACCCAAGTTTGATAATGGGGCTAAATAAATATTTGAGGGCAGGTCATTTGAATTTGCCTTCAACCTTTAAAACTATTTACTACAGTATTAATAGAAAATTTATTATAATAGTACTTGCATTTTTGACTGATATAAGCTCCATTAAACAAGTAATGTGCAATAACTGGCATGCCTCTATTGTAATAGAAATTTAGAATAGAAGTTTAAAATGTTTCCATGTTTTAATTTGCAAAAGGCATAAAAATGTTAAAGACAGTATGTGAAACAGACTTTAGTAAAGGTAAACTTCATGATAATCAAAGAACATGAATGCTCAAATGTGCTTACTGATTTATTAATGAGGGTCCAAATATTGCTATAGTCGGTTAGAGTGATATCATGTAAAGGATAAGTTAAGGGTATAGGATCACAGGACCATAGGAAGTTACTAGATGATTGGCCTTGAGGTCCTTATAAGCTTTGCCAAGAGTTTAGCTGAGGTTTAGACAAGTCATCACCCAAAGCCCCTGTCTAGCAGGGACACAAGTGGAATCCCAGGGATGTATTTTCTGTTTCCCATCCAGTTATCCAGCTTGCACTTAAAAAGGGAAAAGGTACTCTGCTTGACACAGAGAGGGAGTCAATTCCACAGATGGGAGTGTCTCTGAGATACAAATCTGTCCTTCCAACAAGTTCTATTGATGTCACAAACCAAGTTGAGGTCACGTGTGTGGGTTATTTGAGTGGAGCTTGACTTGCGGATATGCAGCAGTCCCATCAAGGCAGGATCTGAGATTGATTTGTATGCCAGACAGAGGTCACCTCTGAGGAGTCTGTATGAAACTAAGTGGAGGGACAGGGCTTTTAGCCTATCTGTGCAGGGTAGATGTTTGAGGCCCTGTATTCTCCTAGTGTGGAAACTCTGTGGTCTCTCCAAGTGCTGCATGTACCTTGCAAGGTACATGCCAAAGAGAGCATTGTACTCAATAACTGGCCTTATAACAAAAGAATACAAGCATGTTATGACCTCCTTGTCTCTGGATGAGATGCCCTTACTTATGAGGTGAGCCATGTAGAAAGCTTTCCGTACAACAGAAGCAACGTGGTGGTCAAATGTCAGGATGCTTTCAACCTGTGTGCCCAAATCCCTCACAACTGATTGCATGGTTAGGGCATTGTTATTAATGTGATAATATGTGGGAATGTCACTCTCCCCAAAGGGGATGATAATGCATTTTTTGGTATGCAGCTTGAGGTCATGCTTCTGGTACCAGTCATTTGTTTCGGTGAGACCTTCTCGGAGGACGTCCACATCACTTGAGGAACTTATGACCTTGTCCAGCTTGCAGTCATCTACAAAACAGGTCAGCCATAACCACTGGTTTTGGCCTGCACCTCACAGAAGTATATCCCAAATAACAGAGGCCCCCAGACTGTTCCCTGGGGTATGCCAATCATTATGGGTCTACTGCTTGAGGTGGCTTCCCCTATTTTGATTAGGTGGGTTCTATCAGTGAGCCAGTTTGTTACCCATCTGGTAACTTATGGATTGATGCCTAGTTGAGAAAGGTTATCTATTATACCTGAGTGGGGAGTAGAGTCAAAGGCCTTGGCCAGGTCAAGTTAGGTGGTATGCACTATCTTCCCATCATCCATGGCTTTGGTGACTGTATCAAAGAAGTCGACCAGATTTAACAGACATGACCTCCCCTTGACAAAGCCAAACAGTGTGGGGTCAAGTGTTTGGAGGGTGCCAATGTCCCTGTTAACGAGGTCCATGATAATCCATTCCATGGCCTTGCAAATCATGTAGTTAGGCTGCTAGGTCTATAATTTCCCAGATAGGTGGATGCTCCACCTTTGTGTAAAGGGATGACATTGGCTACCCTCCACGTGGTTGGGATGAAGCTGGTACTCAGGCTTTGGTTGAAAAGGATGCCTAATGGTGCTGCAGGTTCATGCCTGAGTTCATGTAGGATGCAGCCTTGGATGTTATAGGGTCCCATGGAGGCTGTATTTTTTGCAATTGAGAGGGTAGTGATGACCTGTTCCCCAGAGATAAGGGGAGGAGGGCAGGTACTGGGGATGTCCTGATTTACTGATGGGGGACAGAGGGGTGAAGTTTTAACTGAATCTGTCAGCCAGTAGATTGGTGATATCTACAGCATTTGTGCATGTGGTGTCCTTCACCACCAATTCTGATCAGATCTGAGTGCTTTCTTTCATATTGCAGACATATGTGAAGAAGGCCTTATGATTGTCTCTAGTAGATGCTGCCAATTTGGACTCGAAGTTGGCTTTAGAGGATTTCACTAGTGCTCTTATTTTCTTGTTCAGGCTAAGGAGACATTGTTTCCAATTGGGAATGTGCTCCTTCTTGGTCCTGGACAGCAATTGCTTTCCTTTTGTTATATAGTTTATTTACTGCAGATGTCCACTAGACAGGTTTACTCTTCCTTGCAGATGATTTTGTCTTGTCAGATATTCCTGATTCCCTGCATCTATATAAATGCTTGTATAGTACTTTGATGTAGATTTGGACATTGGTGCCAGTTCCTACAAAGGGGGAGAGTGCTGTGAAGCTATTTATACCATCCTGCAGGAGGTTGTAATCAGCTTTGTTTGGAGAAGTTTTTTTGTTTGACCCTAGTTAGAGGGGGGTCGGCAGAGATGGTAACTTTGAAAGAGACCGCTTTATGGTTGGATATTACCAGGGAGAATGATATTGTAAGCATGCTGCAGTGGTTACTCATGTTGGTTAATACCAAGTCCAAGATATTATCACCTCTTGTGGGGGTATCAACTAGCTGTTCCAAGGCATTTTCTATAATAAAATTCAGGATTTTATGGATATTTGTGTTCTGACATGAGCAGTTTTTCCAATATGTGGTTATGCTGGGTAGTTAAAGTTGCCCAGAAGCAGGGTAAAGGGTTGAATCTTGATAGAATTGAAGAGGTCCAGATAGGTGGAGTGGGCATCTTGAGTCAAATTTGGGGGCCTGTAGTTAACTATGATTTGTATAGCGGTCTTGTCAATGGTTAACTGCACCTGGAGTGTCTCCTGTGTGCCATACTGTTTGACCAGCCTGGAGGTGTGTGTGACTTTAATATATATTAAAACTCCACCTCATTTGGCTTTACTGCCCACAGTTTGGGGTCTGAATGTATGATAGGATGAGTAACCAGGTAAGGCTCAGCTTTGAACCTGGTGTATGTGACTGCACAAATATCAGCATCTTCCAGGGTATAGAATGCTTGCAATGTGTGCAGTTTCATGTTTAGACTCCTAGCGTTTAGCGGCATGGCCTTTAATTTGCGTTTTGTTAAAATGTTTATGTTGGTAGTATCGACCTCATAACTTTTTCTAAAAAGGCACTATTGGGTAGGCAATGGCCTTTGCCAGAAGCCTGAAGCCCAAGTGAGACAGATACAGGCCATATCTAGCAAAGCATTGTAGTCTGTTGATCATATCTTCCCAGGCTGTCAGGTACTGGATCTCCCTGGAACGACACCAGAAACTAAGCCAATTGTTAAAATCAATCATTTTCTGTTTGTATTGTGTATTGTGTACTATTCTAGGGTTTATGTATGTGGCCAAGTACACTTCATACAAAGTGCTTTATACTGGAATGATGGGAGCAACTCCAGCAATGCAGTTACAAACATATTTACAGTATTCAATGTGATAAAACTAATGCTTTGTATAAATAAGCCTAATATGAAAAAAATAAATATACTTACATTTTATATTTTGGAAAATGTAACAAGAAATGTGATGAATAGGAACTGAGAGAAGAGATTAAAATACCGGGAATGTACCTGGCAACTGTGCTTACATGCAAGTGACTTCCCAGATTTGAATGAGTTTGTTTCTAATTTCTATTGTTTTAAAGATAAAAGAAGCTGAATTATAAAAGGTATGATAATGTTAAATTACTTCAACTTATTTTTATGTTGCATTAATTTTTGTATTTGTGTACTTCCTTTTTCGTGTATTGCCATAGTTCCATATATCTTTAAACTTTTTCATCCATAGCTACAGACAAAGCAGAAAATAATTATGAAAAGAAACCAAATTAAGGACACATTTTAAATGCTGGTTTTATGAGCTTAGAACTTCTCAAAGTACTTTGCAATTTTAGAAGGGCGCAGCGTAAATCTGAGAGAAAATAGGGTATTCTGTCAAATTCTGGACTTTTGAAAGGTTTAAAGAGTTAATATGGTAGTGTATTTTCCACTGACAATGTCTTTGTGAATGGTAAAAATAATAAGTAATAATAGTAAATAAGAAATGCATGGACCATATATTTCAGTGGTGTTTTCCAAACAGTGGAGCATGATTTTGACCAAATTGGTTTAATATTCAAAAATCCCTTAAATCACAGCAAGTTAGATGGAAACTTATAGGCTATGACAGTGGTTAATTGAAAACAGTTGATTTATGAATTATCTTTGTACCTGGCCTGACTGCTCACTTTCATTCTGCATATATCCACAATTTGAATAAAGGTAACATCAGTGTTCTAAAAATGTTATACGGTCTCCAACATACTAATAATCAGGGCACTTTTGCTTTTGGAAAAGTAAGTGTGTTTTAGCCCATGGTCATATACTCACTTCCTATTATTGGTACTACATCAACAAAACATGCAATGAAACTTTAAACAGTGCAAAACCATATCTGCAATGTTACTGTTGGTATAGGTAGAAGGCTGCATCATTGGCTTACAAACTGAACAGGCAGGATGACATCTTATTTTACAAAGACTCAGGCTAGTCATTAACAACTAATTTTCAAGGTCTTACAGTTGAATTAGTGCAAAACCTAATGATCCACAGATCTTAAATTATCGTATTCTCTCCTTTCATATTAGATACTCACCTTAACTTCCTTGTCTACACTGATAATGATTTGTGTTAGCTTGGCATAGCTATCTAGAATTTTCTTCCAAATACCTTATGTCTTCTTTACCCTTGCTTCTTTTATTAAACAGCTAAGTGTATGGCTTCAACATCAGTCTAAAGGCAATGCATTAGATAATGTGAACAAATTCTTGTAATCTACATTTTATTGTTTTTTTTTTTTCTTGTACAAGTCTACTCTTACATTAAATCTCCTCCCTGGTCCAGATGAGTTAGTTAGTGAAACATTTGCTACATTAATAGATCACGAAGAGCAGTAAACTGTCTAGTTAAATTCTTACAGAACTAATTGACTATGGATATGTGATTCATAATATAACTTTCAGCGAATCTGCTTACAGCAATTCAGAAATTACTTTTTTGCCAAAGCTTTTGGAAGTCAGTTTGCTTAATATTTTGAAACAAAACGTTGCACACATAACAATGTAAATATCTAGTGATTATCCCATGTATTTCCATTTTACAAGTACCTGCATGTTCAACTAGGAAAATAATGGTAGAGTTCTCAAGCAGTTAAAGGTTGTCTTAGACGTGATGGTAACAGCATTAAGGCCCCTCTCTATCTGCATTCAAAGTAAGGGACTTTGCCCCCACAGACTACTTACTTAAATCAACTAACCCTGTGTTTGCTGAGCCATTGAGACAATTTCATATTCTACTTCAAGCTTGCTTAGGTGCTTTTCACAGATTACCATTAACTAGGCTTATAAGTGATGTATAATATTTGCAACTACATTTGTTGCATCTGTGTCTGTGATGCATAATGTTTGCAACTAAAGTGGTGTCAATGTTGTTTGTTTTTCATTTATATGAAGGCAAGATTGTTTATGTCATATATGATAATTTAATAAAGATGTTTATTGGAAAGAAAAAAAAAATCATAAAACATATTTCTTAAATTCTATGCAATAACTAGAAACAAAACAAACGATAAACACTTCAGTAGTGAGAAGACAGAAGTCCAGCCTGAAAAAAATAATGTCAAATAATACAATTTTCCAATATAATTCTATATTATGAGTGATGGGAAAAGAAAATTTAGAAGTGATAACATAGAACTCGGAGTCTAAAATAAACACAAACAGCTACAGTTTCACATAAAAACGCCAGATGAAATAAAATGTCTTGCAAGATCCTTGGTAATGGACATAGGATCTACACGTGAGAGGCTGAATTGAATACCAACACCAAGATTTCAAAGATAATACAAAAATGAACCAGGAGGCAGAGTATGGTCCATACTACAGGTACAATATGAATGTAACATGAAGCACAGGGATGCAGCCTTACAACAGAGTTTCCACTCGATGAACAGAGGCAGCCATGCTACTGGGATATCACAGGTAAAAGGCACTTCAGTTGTCAATCTCTCAACTGTACAGATTTTCACAGAATGTCCAGATTTGTGCCTCAGATTTTTGGTTGGTTCCACATAAAAATTGTGTGTTTTTTTGACAAATCTCTGGGATGATCTAAGGATTAAAGTCACTGAATAATGACATGCATTTAAGTTTCAGACTTCATATCCTTCACAAAATGCATGCTAAGTTTATAAGAGCAATATTTAAAACATGTCCCTATTTTTGGGCCTTTGTTCATCCCTTGTAGGCTTTGTCAGGATTTCTAGCACTAAGAGGTTGAGAGGTATGGTTGTCAATGTAGGATGTGACCAATGCAGGAACTACTACAGAGAGATTTGATGGATGAGGTGCATGATCCTGGAAATGTTACATAGATAGAAGCTTGATCATTTCACCAAGATGGAGAAGAATAAATAGAGCAAAGACAGCAGATCACTGCTGCCATGCAAATAGAAATTACACCGGCAGTGATTTTCTATGCAAACACTGATTACCAAGTTAACATCGATGAGTTAAAAAGTTATGCTTTGAAACCTTGTCAGTCATGGTTCAACAAGTGCAGGAATATCCAGCATATTGATTATACTGAGCACTTTTATGTATAGTTCAAATGTCACAATTAGGAACCATGATAATACCTTTAAAATTACTTACCCTGACATGTGGGTCATGTGAACATTCATTGCACCCATTAATCATTGAAGCCATCATGTGACTGCATATCCATATAGTGCACTTATCTTCTCTCCTCGTACCATTATGTAACTTAAAGAGAAATACATTTCTGGCTAAATATTTGGAGACATGGTGAAAAAATACTGAGAAGTAACAGATTTCACAAAAGATGCAACCCCTTTAATCAAGTCTGTGCAACATATATATTTTAAATTTTGATGCAGAGTCAAAAGGGCATTCAGCAATTGCTGTAGCAGATGCAGAAACATCCATCGACCATGTTAAATGGTCTTTCTCCTTCATTATCTAAGCTGTTATGAAACTCTTCACTTGATATACTAGATAGTAAAAAAGCTGACAGTACATACCTAGCTATATGACTAATTGAGAACCACATGTAATATAATTAATAAAAGTAATCAGGATTGCTCTCAATCTATATCCAATATTTATGATCTCAATTTTTGATGAGATTTGTATCTACATACTGTGACAAGTGAAAAACGAATTGGTGGAGGAAGACGATATACTAATTTTTTTTTAATATCTGCCTTTTTATATCCCCACAGAATATATATATATATATATATATATATATATATATCAAATGCTGTAACATCGAAAGTAAGTTTCAGCAAAACGTACATGAGCGAACTCAGACTGCGAAAGTGCATTTTATCGAAAATGCACTTTCGTGAAAAAAAAAAAACTCCAAAAAACTACACAAGCCCCCCTGCACCACCCCCTACTTTAATATTCTCACTTGGAGACCCCACTACAGGTAAGAAAAAGGAATATTCCCTTAGCCCTGCTGTACCATGATCTAAGCAACAGTTTGCTTAGTTGTACAATCAACACTACAGCTAAATCTACATGCAAAATACATGAGTTTTTTTTCTTTTTTTTAGCAAAAGTGCATTTTCGATAAAATGCACTTTCGCTAAAGTGAATTTACTCAAGTATGTTTCGATTAAACGCGCTTTTGATATTCAGATTATGACCCCTATATATATATATATATATATATATATATATATATATATATATATATATATATATATATATACATATATATATATATATATATATATATATATATATATATATATATATACATATACATATACAGTGGATATAAAAAGTGGACTCACCCCTGTTATAATGCCAGGTTTTTGTGATATAAAACATGAGACCACAATAAATCATTTCAAAACCTTTCCCACTTTAATTATGACCGATAACCTGTACAATTCAATTGAAAAATAAGCAAATCTGTTTGGGGAAAAATATACAAAAATAAAAAACGTACAATATGTTGGTTGCATAAGTGTGCACACCCTTAAACTAATACTTTTTTGTATGTGCACACCTTTAAACTAATACTCTGTTGAAGCACCTTTTGATTTGATTACAACATTCATTCTTCTTGGGTACACACATGCCATCAATTAAAGAGACTCTGATTAACCCCAAATAAAGTTCAGCTATCCTAGTAGGATTTTTCTGACATTTACTTAGTTGCCTGCTACAGCAAAAGCCATGGTTCGCAGAGAGCCTACAAAGCATCAAAGGGATCTCATTGTTGAAAAGTATCAGAGAGGAGAAGGGTAGAAAATATGGGACTACAGTGATGTTGCAAAGAAGTGGACGTCCCTCCAAAATTGATGAAAAGACAAGACAAAAATTGGTCAGGGAGAATGCCAAGAAACCTGCAACAACACTGAAGAAGCTGCAGGAAATTCTGGTAAGTACTGGTTATGTACTACATGTGACAACAATCTTCAGGATTCTCCTTGTCTGGACTATGGGGTAGGGTTGCCTTTTCTTACACAGGAAAACATCCAGGGCCAGCAGAAATTTGCAAAACAATGCATGAAGTCTCCCAAAAGCATGTGGAAAAATGTGTCATGGTCTGATGAGATCAAGGCTGAACTTTTTGGCCACAATTCCAAAAGGTACATTTGGCGCAAAAACAACACTTTGTGTTACCAAAAGAACACCATGCCTACAGTGAAGCATGGTGGTGGTGGCGGTATCATGCTTTGGGGTTGCTTTTCTTCAGTGAGAACTGGGGCTTTAGTCAAGGTTTAGGGAATTATGAACAGTTCCAAATACCAGTCACTTTTGGCCAAAAACCTTCCGGCGTCTGCTAGAAAGATGAAGAGGAATTTCACCATTCAACATGAAAATGACTCCAAGCATACATCCAAATCAACAAAAGAATGGCTTCACCAGAAGAAAATTAAAGTTTTGGAATGGCCCAGCCAGAGCCCAGACCTAAATCCAATAGAAAATCTGTGGGGTGACTGGAAGTGGGTGGTGCACAAGAAATGCCCTTACAATCTAACAGATTTGGAGCACTTTTGCAAGGAATAGCGGGCAAATATTGTCAAGTCATGATGTGCCATGCTGATAGACTCCTACCCAAGAAGTCTGAATGCTGTAATTAAATCAAAAGGTGTTTCAGCAAAGTATTAGTTTAAGGTTGTGCACACACAACAAAGCATTCGATTAAGGGTGTGCAGACTTATGCAATCAGTGTATTGTATGTTTTTTATTTTTTATATTTTCCCCCTAACACATTTGTTTGTTTTTCAATTGAATTGTAAAGGTTATAGGTCAGATTAAAGGTGGGAAAAGTTTTGAAATTATTTATTGTGGTCTCATTTGTTTATATCGCAAAAACCTGGCATTTTATCAGGGATGTGTACACTCTTTATATCCACTGTATGTATGTATGGGTTCTAATCATTGAAAGACCACTTACCAGACAATACCGAACTCTGAATAAACAATGTTTACACTACTGAGTCTTTTAACAGAGAACATATGCACTTGGCCAACATGGAGAAATATGCCCTTTTACCCACTGTATTGCAATCCCAAAGTTGGTATATTTACTTGGGGGTGGGGGTTGTGGGGTGCATAGCCCTCCACCTCTGTAGGTTTGACATACTGTGGTGTGTTTCTCCATTGAATGTTGCCCAAGTGCATACATTCCCTGTTGAAAGATTTATTATTGTGAGTGTTTTGTGTATTCAAAGTTCGGTGTTGTCGTCTTGGTAAATTCAGTTTTAGGTAAGTGTTTTTTTGATTATTAGAAGTAGAGCCTAATATATCTATATATTTATATATATATATATATATATATATATATATATATATATATATATATATTTATTTCTATATATCTATATCTATGTGTGTGTGTGTGTGTGTGTATATGTATATATATATTATTTATTTATTTTTCATTTATTTAACATTTGTTGACCGGGCTAGTCTAACTGGATATATGTCCATTTTCAGTAGAGGCCCGGGGAGAAAAGCTCCAAAAGAACAAACAATTTAAAACAAATCAAAGGTATTAGGCATATATGGACAAGAAGAAATACATAATAGTTTACAAATGTTATATATATATATATATATATATATATATATATATATATGTGTGTGTGTGTGTGTGTTATCTTGTGCTATATTTTCCAGATTACTGCACTATTTGTTATGTTTGCTTATTTATATTTATCTCCTGCTGTTAATAATTAAGGTATTCAGACCTGTTGGAGATAGTGTTCAATGCCCAAAAAGGCATCATTATTACTATGTATGCACAAATCTATATAAATCATAGTGATATGAAGAAAATGAAGGTATGAGAGTATTGCGTGTGTATGTGGGGGGGGGGGTCTCACTAATAAGAAAGCTAAGAGAGAGTGATCAATTCACTTTGGGTTGAAAGTGGTAGAAAGTGTAATCAAAAGGAAATTCTCCATTAAAAGAAACATTTGCTATGTGTGACCACCTGCCTGAAGAAAATGCCAGGCCATTCATGGATAATAATACCCAGAACAATCTTGCTATCATTGGTAGTGTGGGGGCAGAAATACTGATAAGGAGTTGTATAACATCATGGCATTTTGAAGGAGTCAGTTAACTACTGTTATCCTAATTAGACTTAATAATGTAAGTAATGATATCTCACTTTAGCTCACTGTATTTTAAATTAGGAAAGCTATCCACCACCACAGAGTAGAAGTGATTTGAGTATTAGAAAAAATAACCTGTATTTCTCATTGACTGCTTGATTATGTCATTTCTGCAAATCAAGAATATTATCAGCCTTGTGGATGAAGTAGCACAAACGATTGGTAATGAGGATTTATTGGATTCTGCATCTCTTGCCTCATTGCTTTGAATCAGGGAAATGCTTTAATGATTTTGTTCATCTCTCAAAGCCTAGATATTACAGAGCTCCAAAACTAGACAAAACAAACATTAATATCATCTGTTAAAGGCAAGAGACTGGTGTGACACAAGGGAAATATTGCCAGCCCAGCTATCTGGAATTTTTATCAATAATTATATGTCATTTCAGAATATTAATATGATTTATAAAGAAATGTCACAAAAGGAAATATTGCCAGTCCAGCTATCTGGAATTTTGTAAATAATTCTATGTCATTTGTGAATATTGATATGATTTATACCGAACTGCATGTTATGTACTGAGCTATAATGTAACCACAACATACCATGCTGGCTTTGAATAGAAATGTATATAAACTACTGTAATTGTGTAACTGTATGAGTTTTAGCAGCCGGAACTGGGACATAAAAGGTTAACTTGCAAAACTCCAAGAAAATAAGTTGAAATTAAATTGTTTTATGATTGTGCTTTAAAAGTTATCTCTCAGTTTCAGTGTAATAGACACAGTCTAGAGCTAGAAGTTTTTTTTGTATTGTCTTGGAAGAGAAGTAATTACTAGGTTTGAGATGTAGAAGTGTTTTATTGTTTCATGAGTTTCAGTATCTGCAAACATCTGAATGATATGTATTTTTCACAGAGTGATGCTAAAATGCTTGTACTTTCTGACAATGGGGTTAGCTTGCAAACTAAAGTCAGGTGACAAAAAGTGATGTCATCCAAACTATACCAGCGATAATATTTGATATTAATTTAAGAACTCTTTCAGAGAGAGACTGGGAATTTTGTATTTTGTCTTGGACCTAGCAAGAACATCCACTCATCACATCTGCACTTACCTTTCTCTGTAAGTAAGTTTCATGGGCATAGTAATTCTTTTTGGATATAGATAAGAATATAGTAAACATTAGATGTGTTCTGTATTTATTTGAGGCTGCCTTGCAATGTTGTTTTTAAAATATTTCCTGTGATTTTGAACTCTGAAGTTACAGTGTTGATGTACTGAGTATTGTCTTGTTCTTTATCTTTGTGGCTGATATTTGTGAGACATATTTCAGCTCTTAGTGTACTTGCATACATATTTAGTGACACTGTACAAGCCACTCCTATATTGCTTTGCTCTTGGTCAGATTACCATTTGGATTAATAGTAACATTACACAGTAGGATTGGACACCTTTTGATAAGGCCCTTATAGTTGGCAGCTGGAACTACCTTATTGTCTGGGCAAAAGGGGGCATAGCTAGTAAACCTGTGCCAGCTTTTCTCAGGTGTATGTTTGTCTGTGTGTGTCTGTGTGTGTGTGTGTGTGTGTGTGTGTGTGTGTGTGTGTGTGTGTGTGTGTGTGAATTAAACTTCAAAGTGTGTGTGTGTGTGTGTGTGTGTGTGTGTGTGTGTGTGTGTGTGTGTGTGTGTGTGTGTGTGTGTGTGTGTGTCAGCTACTTGGGCAGGGACATGGAGCACTTGTTGGACAGAGAGGGTGGTGGAGGTTTTGGCTTGGCCACTCAGTTGAGATCTCAACCCTATAGCTGTGCCAGTGGGGAGTCCTATTATAGATCTGGAGAAAGAGGGAGAAACCAGCTCCAGACTGACTGTGATCTATGTGTGATCTTAAGGGGAAAATGCACTTTACTGTGTGTGTACTTTTCATCCTCCCAGTCTATATGTCCCCTAGCTGTTGTCAGTGGTGAGGACTGAGAATCCTTTATTACTGGGCCAGTGCAGGGACATCACATATTAATTGGTGGACAGTGGTGGGATATCCCAATCACACATTATTTGGTTGACAGTGGTGAGATAGCCACATCACATATTAATTGGCTTGTAGTGGTGTGAATATTGTTTTTTGTAGCCTGTGTACAGTGATCACTGAAGGTATTTGTACTATCAATCAGCCATGCAGTGAACATTCAGAGTTTTACATCACAATAGTTTCATTTTTTTGTTAGCTTAGTTAGTCAGGGAGAGCAGGCAAACATGTCAGCTTAGGAATATAGCAAGCTGAGAAAGAGCCAGTTGGCTGAGATGTGCCAGGCTAAAGGACTGGAACATGTCAACCTGACTAAGGCAGAAATTATTGTAGCTTTTGGCACAACTGCATCGCAGACCAGTGATCAGGAGGACAATCAGGCTGGCCTTGGAGATTTACAACTCTCAGAAAATGGACAGCTGAACCTTTCCACGGAGGGCATAAAAATCCATTTGCAGTTAAAGAGATTTGAGCTGGAGGTCAAGAATTTGGAAATAGAAGCAGCAGAGAGATTGAGATGTCTAGAGGCTGAGAAAAATGAGAAACTGCAATGTCTGGAGGCAGAGAAGGAGAGGCAGAGGCAACATGAAAATGAGATGCTGACTCTTTGCCAGAGTCATTGAGGTAATGGGGAAGAGAATAACTGAACCCCAGAAGTAACAAAGGTCAATACATTTCTTCCACAATTTACAAAGGTGGATAATTTTGACAGTTTCATCCGGTACGCCTTCATATGTTTGATGGCCACATCTTAGATGCTGCTGCCATGAACTGTGAACCGTGAAATTCAAAAACCACGAAAACTGAAGCACCGAATTACAACACCTCACCACTTTTTTGACCCATGGTAGCACTCGTTTTGGTGGTGGAGTGACCGGGAATGTCGCATTTCAATATTTTTAGGAAGTTTAGGGAAGTCAGCATAATGGAATTCGGCTAAAGGGTTCGCAGATACACACATTTGAAAATGTCCCTTTGCACATATGAAGGTATACCGTTTCATTCATATGTTTGGGAGGGTATGTAAACAGTATAATGTTGACCAAGGGCTCTTGCTATGGTTCCTGACCCCCTTACTCCATGGTAAAGCTGTAACTGCAATTTCTAAATTGTCTGATACTGATTGCTTAAATTATAATATTGTAAAGAACTGTCTTTCAGAATGCTTTAACACCTGAAGCTTATTGTTTTGTGAGAAAAGACACAAGGCAGATGAAAGCGTGTGCGAATATGTTGCTAAACTAAGCGCTTATTTTCATAGGTGGGTAAGTGGATGTCAGGTCACCACTTTTGAAGGGCTGGCAGACCTTTTGAAGAGGGAACAAGCCCTTAGCACTTTGCCTGAGGACATGAGAATCTGGTTAGCTGACAGAAAATGCACCACTGCAGATGAGTTTGGAAAGAAGGGAGACCTATACCTAGCAATCAGGGTATCATTGCACAGGAAAGGGACACCCATTGCTGATCATGGGTCTAAAGGAACCCATGGTGGGCAGCCCAGACTGCTGCAACAGAGTCTGCCAGTAGCAGGGGAAGCCATTAGTCCAGGTACACATCCAGGACCAAGAGTTAACTGTTTTAAATGCATCCAGTGGGGCTATGTAGCATATAGATATCCACAGAGCAAGGTTGGGAACAAAAGGTGGGAAAGCCAGTAAATGGGAATGACAAAATGCCAGCAGTAAGTTTTCTCGAGACAACAAGGCTACAAAAAGTACAATTGTGTACACGTACCATAAATGTAGATGTTTGAGTGTCTTCACTGTTGCAGTCATCACTGTAGGGTTCTTCCTGCCGGCAGGCAGCCCTCAGTTGGCCAGAATCCCAAAGTCTGGGTCCGGCGTCGGCTGTTTAGTCATGCTCCCTGACGTCAGAGCACCAGGGGTACAAAACTCCCAGCCGACGCCATGTTCTCCAGTTTTTCTTGCCCCAGATGTCAGGTGCCCAAAAGTAAAGGCTAAAAGTAAGGTACAACAAACCCCATACCCTGTAGCAAATACACCTCAGAAGAAGGGCGAAGCAGGGAACCACACTAATGAGAGAATAAGAGGGGACAGGGGGGTGGGTAACCCAGACTGCAACACTAAAGACACTTGAACATCTACATTTATGGTAAGTGTACACAACTGTACTATGTTCATCGTGTTTCACTGTTGCATTCATCACTGTAGGGTTGAATCCCAAAGCTGAGATAAAGGGTGGAGGTTATTGAGTAGAAGGGGCGGCTAGTAGACCTTGCAAGACTGCAGAAGCAAAGCCTGCCCTGGACTTAGAATAAAGAGGTAGATTATAGTGCTTAGAGAAAGTATGCACTGAACTCCAAGTTGCAGCTTCCAAAATATCTTTGATAGGTACTCCCCTGAGAAAAGCAGCAGAAGTAGCAGCAGCTCTGTT
Source organism: Protopterus annectens (assembly GCF_019279795.1). NCBI lineage: Eukaryota > Metazoa > Chordata > Ceratodontiformes > Protopteridae > Protopterus > Protopterus annectens. Next base: position 199,656,657 of record NC_056729.1, on the reverse strand, counting down.
GGAGTGAGTCCTGATTTTTCCTGGGATTTGCTTTCCATGATGAGAGTAACAAAATCTGATTCCATGAGCAATTCATTTAGAAATGGTCTGTTTTGAAAAAGAGTAAGAACAAAAAAACAAAAAAACAATGCACCAAGGTAGCACACAATAGCGTCTTTAATAAAATAAACAAAAGAAAACAGTGGTAAGTGCTTTTGCAACACTCAGTTGCTTCTTCAGACAAAATGTTAAAACAGCTAATTTCTTAAATACTCTTGAAACCAATTAGCATAATTAGTGATATCATAACCGAAGGAGCATTTAAAGGCACAGACAAAAACTAAACATAAATCAGATAAAATACATAACATAAGCTTCTACTAAGCATAAAAAATCTTTTTTAAAAAATCAGTTATGTAAAATTCATTCATAAGTAAGAGGCAATAAATATTACGCTTAAAATTATTTGTGTTTAAGGCGTTTGGCTTTCAAAAAAGGGACCAGAGATGTGGTACCATTAAGACCTGGATATTTGTCTGCATTAAGTTTCATTATCCATTTTTGTTCACAACCTTCAGTAATATTTTCTATATCCCCTCCTCTCAAATTTTTATGTACGCGTGTGCCCTTAAGCCGAATAAAAAACAAATAGTACTATGAAACAAAAACGGCTGTAGGTAAAACCAAGGTGCATAAAAACATAAAGTAAGAACAAAAAAACAATGCACCAAGGTAGCACACAATAGCGTCTTTAATAAAATAAACAAAAAAAAAACAGTGGTAAGCGCTTTCGCAACACTCAGTTGCTTCTTCAGACAAAAGCACGTCAGGGTACCTATCCATGCAGGTCATGTAGTGCATGTCCTTACATTTATAGCACAAATACATATACTCATCCAACAAAACAGTTCCATCTGTATTCCCATACATATGCTGATTGTAAAAGTACTGATGTGGTTTATTATGGTTTCTGCAAGAGATGTCCTGTTTTCTATGTTGGCAAGACTAATAGATCTTTTAAAGATAGAATTTTGGAACATCTTCGTGATATCAGGAATAGAAAACATACAAATGCATTAGCTAATCATGTCATGAACACTGATCCCTCACATTCCTTCCAGTTTTTTGTCTTACAACAGATACATAAAAATTTGAGAGGAGGGGATATAGAAAATATTACTGAAGGTTGTGAACAAAAATGGATAATGAGACTTAATGCAGACAGATATCCAGGTCTTAATGGTACCACATCTCTGGTCCCTTTTTTGAAAGCCAGACGCCTTAAACACAAACAATTTTAAGCATAATATTTATTGCCCCTTACTTATGAATGAATTTTACATAATTGATTTTTTAAAAAGATTTTTTATGCTTAGTAGAAGCTTATGTTATGTATTTTATCTGATTTATGTTTAGTTTTTGTCTGTGCCTTTAAATGCTCCTTCAGGTATGACATCACTAATTATGCTAATTGGTTTCAAGAGTATTTAAGAAATGAGCTGTTTTAACATTTTGTCTGAAGAAGCAACTGAGTGTTGCGAAGGCACTTACCACTGTTTTCTTTTGTTTATTTTATTAAAGACGCTATTGTGTGCTACCTTGGTGCATTTTTTTTTTGTTCTTACTTTATGTTTTTATGCATCTTGGTTTTACCTACAGCTGTTTTTGTTTGATAGTACTGTTTTGAAATAGCCTTGCCTTGGGAATTTGCTGCATAAGAAACAAACAATTGTTCTGTTTTTCTGATATCCTTGGTTCTGTCCAGGTAAAAACAAAGCTGCCTGTGCACATCCAAAGAATGCAAGATCCTCTCCCCCTTATTTTGTGGCTTGGGGAAAAAAGTTGGCAGGCGAATAGTTTGATTTAAAGCCACTTTAGTAACCACTTTAGGCATGAAAGTAGGGTTAGTCCTTAAAGAAACCCTGTCTTGTTGAAAAATAATGTAAGGTTCCACAGCCATGAGTGCTTGTAACTTCGAGACTCTCCTGGCTGAAGTCAAAGCCAGTAGGATAGCGGTCTTCCATGATAAATACTTTATATCAGATGTGGCAGCAGGCTCAAAAGGAGGGAGAGTAAGTTTTTTCAGAACATAGTTGAGGTCCCAGGCAGGTATGGGTGGAGTCCTAGGGGGCCTTAAATTCTTTGCTCCTCTGAGATATTGTTTCAGAAGTGGATGTGAAAAAATTGGAGGATCTATATTGTAATGTGCATAGATAGCTGAGGCATGTATTTTTATGGAGGAAAAGGATAAACCCTTATGTAACATGTCTGTCAGGTAATGTAAAATCAATGGAATATTAGGAATGAGAGGATCTGAATCCTGAGCATGCATCCAAGTGCAAAATCTCTTCCATTTACCTGCGTAAGATTTTCTAGTGCTAGGCCATCTGGCTTCTATGATGACATCCATGACCTGTTTGGGTAGGAAAGGATTAATCATAGACCCTGTATATGCCAGGCTGGCAGGCTGAGAGTTTTGATATGAGAGTGCAGAACCTGGCCCTGGTGTTGGGACAAAAGATTTGGAATCTGAGGTAGAATCCAAGGAGGCTCCTGGGATAGATTCATCAGTGTTGAGTACCAAAATTGTCGAGGCCAATTTGGGGCCAATAAAATCATCTTGGGTTTGTCCTGTTTTATCTTTAATAACACCCATGGAAGAAGAGGTAGAGGAGGAAAGGCATACACCGAGAGGTTCCTCCAATTGAATGAGAGAGCATCCACTTTCCATGCTAGTTTGTGATATGTCCTTGTGCAAAAAGTCTGTAACTGGTAGTTGAGGGGAGATGCAAATATATCTATGTTCGGGCATCCCCAGGCTTCTGTAATCATCTGGAATATTTGGGTGTCTAGCATCCACTTGTGTGGGTCTGACAGTTTCCTGCTCAGGCTGTCTGCCAGAATATTTTGTTTCCCTGGCAGGAACTGAGCTTGTAGGTCCACTTTGCAATCTAGTGCTGTGTTACATAGAGTCATGGCTAGTCTGCAAAGGGGGTAGGAGTGTGAACCCCCTTGCTTGTTTATGTACCACATAACTGTGGTGTTGTCTGTCCATATCAGTAGTTGCCCTGGCTGTAGAAGATCCCTGAAATCAAGAGTGCATTCTGCACAGCTAACATCTCTTGTAGATTGATATGTAAGTGCTTCTGATCCTCTGTCCAAAAACCTTGCAGGCCTTTCCCCTGCAAGTGGGCTCCCCATGCGTAATCCGAGGCATCCATGATTAACACTTGGTAGGCTGGAGGCAGACTGAAGGCTTTCCTTTTGTTTTGAAGACATGCCATGGCCCACCAATGGAATTCCTTTTGTAGGCAAGGCAAGATAGCAATCTGTGTGTCTAGACTGTGACAATGCTGGGACCACACGCTTTTTAGGTACCATTGTATTTTTCTCATATGTAGTCTTGCATATGGTATGAGAAGGATGCTGTAGGCCATGTAGCCCAAAGCCTGCAGGAATTTCCTTGCAGTTAGCTGAGACTTTAATGCCAGGGTTTTGAAAGTTGTAGCCAGCTGAAGTTGTTTTTCGGATGTCAGGAATGTCATCTGGGCTGCTGTGTTTAAAAGAGCACCCAGAAAAGTTATCTGTTGAGTGGGTGTCAAATTTGACTTTTTTATGTTCACAGTGAATCCCAGGTACTTGAGTAGATTTTGAACAAATTCCAGGTGCTGGAGTAAGACATCCTTGCTGTCTGCTTGAATAAGGCAGTCATCCAGATAAGGGTAAATTTGAATTCCCTTGAGTCTGCAGTAAGCTATTACTGGTGCCAGGCACTTGGTGAAGACCCTGGGTGCAGTAGACAAGCCAAAGGGCAGCGCAGAGAATTGGTAATGCTTCGAGCCTGCCTTGAACCTGAAGTATCTTCTGCACTCCTGTCTGATAGGAATGTGTAGGTAATCCTCCTTTAAATCCAATGTCACCATCCATGCGTTTTTGCTCAACATTGGCAGGAGCTGCTGCAGAGTAAGCATCTTGAACCTTGGTATCTCCAGGAAAGTATTTAAGACTGACAGATCCAGGATGGGTCTCCAAGAATGTTGTTTTCTGGGAACTATAAAGAGTCTTGAGTAAAAGCCTTGCCCCGTCTCTGATTGTGGAACCAGTTCTATGGCCCTCATAGCCATGAGGTATCCCACCTGGTTTAATGCCTCTGCCCATTGGTGTTTTGGTAGGTCTGGCCATCCATTTGGTCTTGGCAAGGAATGAAAGTGGAATTTGTAACCTCTTGAAACTACATCCAGAACCCACTTGTCTTGGGTTATGTAAGTCCAATTTTGGTGAAAAAGAGAGAGTTTTCCTCCTAGAGGGGCTTCCAGGAGAGAGGTTCCTGGAGCCATGCAGGGGGAGTCATTGAGCCTGTTTCCTATAAGATTGAGGTCTGTCCTCTCCACCCTTGGGGGTGGAAGTACTCCACTGTCTAGGTCTATAAGAGGTCTGTGCTTGGGCCCTCCCTCTGGGGCACCTATATCTACCCCTCTGAGGCCTGTCCAAGCTGGGAAAGGACCAATTTTTAGTTGGTCAATTTCTGCTAAATCTTGGGGGCTGAACTTGTAAGAAATCCTTAACTGTTTGCATGGATTTTGCCTTATCCTCCATTTTCTGTATCACCTCTTCAGCCTTAGACCCAAACAAAACATTATATTGAATAGGAGCATCCAGTAACTTTGCTTTCACTTGATCAGGCAAATTTTGTTCCTTTAACCAAGCATGCCTTCTAATGACCGTGCCAGTGGCAGCCACCCTGCATGAGGCCTCCAAAGCATCAAAACCACAGTGTAAGGTATGTTTCCCCACCTGCTCAATAGCATGCATCAAATCGTGTAATTCCTTATTATCTGCACATGCAGAAATGGTACCTAGCTTTTGTTTCATAACAGACAGAAGAAATTGCTGATATTTTAGCATATGAAATTGACAATTTAAAGCCCTAATGGATAAAGTAGCAGAAGTGTACACTTTTTTGTCCAATCTCTCCAAAGCTCTAGAATCCTTATCTGACGGAATAGGGTTCTTAGCAGTGGCGGCCTTAACACCCTTAGGACCCTGAGAAATGGTTTTTGGATCAGCAGTAGGATTTTTATAAAGAAACTGGTGGGTGTCAGGGACTCTGTAATATCTATCAGGCTTTGCAGGGGCTGGAGGAAAGGAGTCAGGAGTTAAATTAGCCTCAGAAAAGACATCATCCTCAATATCCAACATAGGAGGAATAGCCAGGGGTCTGTGTTGGGGAAGAAGAAGGAAATCTCTAAGCCTTCTCTTAGATTCAGAGTACTCCTGTCCTTCCAAATGAAAATGTTCCCTCATGTCATGTAAAGTTTCCCAAAAGAAAAATCCTCAGGGGGAGAAGCTGAAGGAATGGATTCCTTAGCATCAGAATCCTCATAAGGAGGGAAAGTATAATCCTGTTCAGAGGAAGACACTGAAGAAATAGATGCCTGATAAGAGGATTCATAGTCCAATTCTTGTCTTGGCCTTTTGTCTGGAGGGGGATGTGAACCCCTAATCATAGTTAGTAAGTCCTCCGCCATTTTAAGCATTTGTTTTTGTGATTTAGGTCCTGGGTCAGAGGAGGCCTGGGCTTGAGCCTTTGTTTTTGAAGGAGTCTTTGCCTTTGTCTTTGCCTTTGCCTTTATCTGAAACTGCGTAGGCCTGAAAATCCCCTCAGAAGCCGGTACCTGCACAGTGGCTCCGGACCCATCCAAGGGAGCATTGTCTGAAGGTCCTGCACCTGGAGTACTCAAAGGCCTAGTTGGCTCCTCGTGGGAGTCCATTTCGGCAAGCGGTTCTGTAGTGGCCGATGGCAGGGGCTGCGAAAGCACCTCACTGATGACGACCGAACCTGCAGCTGGCTCTGCTTGTAAACCGTCGTCTGATTTGGACCTCGGAGGCCTGTCCTTATCCTTGCACCTTTTGTGAACTCCGGTAGCTGGAAGCATGTCCGACGACATATTGTAATTAAATCACCTGCCAAAGTAGTGAAAAGCAAAATCGTATCTCCGCTTAATAGTACGTTGATTAAATCTAGCACAAAACCGACAACTAGCTACGTCGTGGTCAGGGCCTAGACAAGGAATACAGTAAGAGTGGAAATCCTTATGAGGTATTTGCTTCCCACATGAAATACAATTATTAACATTTTCTGACATCAGACTGGAGCAAGAAAAAAGTTTCCCCAACGGGGTACTTAGCTTTGAGAAGAAGATTAAAGCCTTCGGAATGAAGCACCAAAAATATCAGGAGTCAACCGACCGGCACTTGCAAACTGCTTCCACTGCACGGCAAGAAAGACTGGAGAACATGGCTTCAGCTGGGAGCTTTGTACCCCTGGCGCTCTGACGTCAGGGAGGATGACTGAACAGCAGACGCTGGACCCAGACTTTGGGATTCTTGCCAACCGAGGGCTGCTTGCCAGCAGGAAGAACCCTACACTGATGACTACAACAGTGAAACATGATGAACATCTACCACAACAGGTTATATCCTATCTTAGTAAATGGGAAATAGGCCATTGCTAAGAGAGAGAGATAGAGAGAGACAACCTCTGACCTAACCATTGTGAGGCCTGCAATGGTTAAAGAGGAGCACTACTTGCTTGTGCAGTCTACTCCAGTCAGAGCTTTAGGAAGCACTCCATTCCAAATACTTTTGGCTAGGGTTCAGCTTGACTGGAAGGGTGGAAGAGAAATCCGGCAAGTAGGTGTGTTTGAGGATATCCCTGCAGATGTTCTGATAGGGAATGATTTTGATAATACAGTACCCTGTGTGCATGCAGTTGCGTGCAGTTAGGCTTGGAGACAAGCATGTGCATCTGGTAGCCTGGGGAAGACCCAGGTAGACCGTACACTTGCAGACAGTACTGATCAGGTGGTTACTTCATGGAGTGAGCTACCCTGTAGCAGTGAGACTGAAGGTGAACCACAGCTGCTTGTGGATACTGGTGTTCCCTTGGACAGAGTGACTGCAAGAGCAGAGGTGAGTAGTAGTACCCAGGCTGACAGTGAGGCACCGCTCTCAGAGGATGTCAGAGTTCCTGAAGAAGGGGAGCTGCCAAGGGTTACCAAGAGAGAGTTGAGACAGTCTTAGCTCTCAGACCCTATATTACAAGACCTGAGGGAGGAAGCTAGTGAGGCACCTGATTCTCAAGAGAAGGAGGAATCTGTATACTTGAATAAAGGGTTACTGTATAAAAAGTGGACTCCTGAGAGAGGGCTAGAGGATGAGAGAATACAGCAATTGGTAGTGCCCAGAACCTACCATCTGGCACTTTTATCCATAGCCCATGATATTCTCTTTGGAGGCCATATAGGCATAAAATATACAAAGAGAAGTATTATACAGAACTTTTATTGGCCTGGGATTTCCAGATATGTAGCATGGTACTGCAGGGCCTGTGAGCAGTGCCAAAACATAGGCAAAGTAGGAGACAATGTGAAAGCTCCTTGGCTGCCTTTGTCTGTGATTGAGGAGCCATTTCAGAGGGTAGCTATGGATATTGTGGGGCCCCTGAGTACCCAAAGTTCCACAGAGAAAAGCTATATACTAGTGGTAGCAGATTATGTTACAAGATACCCTGAGGTGGTGGATCTGTCCTCCATTGAGGCAAAAAAGATGGCAAATGCTTTGTTAGAGATTTTTAGCAGGGTAGGTTTCCCAAAAGAAATACTGACTGACAGAGGTGCCAATTTCATGTCAGACCTGGTGGCTTGTCTTGGGAAGCACTGTGGGGTAAAGCACCTAAAAACCACCCCAACCATTGTCAGACTAATAGGTTCATAGTTTCATAAGTTGGCACTAGGCTATTGGCCCTAGCCATAACAATTCCCTGGATATTTCTTCCCACAATATTTACTTCCCTGGACCCATGTCTAGCAGGGCAACTGCATGATCCCCGGGGTAAATTTCCTATCTCCCATCCAGTTTTCAAGGTTCCTTCTGAAGAGGCCCAAGGAGGCACTCTGCTTGACATGCATGGGCAGTCTATTCCAGACTATGGGGAGTCTCTGGGTCAGGAACCTATCCCTCCAGCATGTTTTGATCATTGTGATGACAAGGTTTAGATCCCTGGAGTGTGTGGCTCTGAGGGATTGGGATTTCTTTAAGTGGAGCATGTCCAACAGCTCAGGGTTTGACATGGCCTTGGATATTAAGCAAAGATCACCCCTGAGAAGACAATATGCCACAGAGTATAGCTGGAGTTTTTTTAGATGGTCAGCATAGGGCATCTGCTTTAGGCCTGTAATTATTTTAGTGAGGTATTTCTGCTGCCTTTCCAGCTGCTGCAGATGTCTTATGAGGTACATACCAAATGGGGCATTGTACTCTATAATGGGTCTAATGAGTGATGACTACAGTGGGACAATGACCTCATTATTTTTTCTCGATGAAAAGCCCTTAGTGATGAGGTGTGCCACATAGAAGGATTTCCTGACTGTTGTGGCGATGTGGTTATCGAAGGTGAGACCACTGTCCACCTGTGTCCCTAAGTATCTCATAACACTTTCGGTGATTAGTGCACTGCCACCTATGTGGTAATGCATGGGTACATTTTTTTCCCAAAGGGGATAACTATACATTTCTTGGCATTAAGCTTGAGCCCATGGCACTGGCACCAAGCATCTGTTTTTGTAAGGCCCTTTTGTAGAATATCTACATCATTTGGGTATTCAATAATGGCTCCCAGTTTGCAGTCATCTGCAAACTTTGTGTGCTAGAGTCTCTTTAGTGTTGGCCTGTACTTCAGAGAAGTAGACGCCAAACAAGAGCGGGCCCAGGACTGAACCCTGAGGTACTCCACTTGTCACTTGTCTGGAGCTGGAATTGGAGTCGGCTATTTTTACAGTCTAGGTTTTGTCAGTAAACCAGTTGGCAACCCATCAAGTGATGTAAGGATTTATGCCCAGCTTAGTAAATTTATCTATGATTCCAGAGTGGGGGATGGTGCTGAAGGTCTTGGCGGGGTCCAGATAGGCTGTGTGGACCACCTTACTCTCATCCACAGCTGTGGAGACTGATTCAAAGAAGTCAGGTTCAGGAGACAAGATCGGCCTTTCACAAACCCAAACTAGGTGGGGTCCAGTGTTTGATGGTCGCCAATGTCTTTGCTTATAAGTTCCATGATAATGCATTCCATGCCCTTATAGATCAGGCTCATCAGACTGATAGGAATGTAGTTCCCGGAATCCAAGGTTAGTGAGATAACTGTAGCTGTGTGCCACTCAGTAGGCACGAAGCCTGAGGTGAGGCTATGATTAAACATGACACTTAGGTGAAGTGCCAGTTCATTTTGTAGTTCATGTAGTACACAGCCCATGATGTCACCTGGTCCCATGGATGCTGTATTCTTAGCTTTGGAGAATGCAGTTTCTACCTGTGTGGCTGTGATTACTGGAATTTGGTAATCTTTTGGTATTGAGATGAGCCCTTTAGGGGATGAGAGGGGGGTGAAGTTGTCAATAAATTGATCTGCCAGGATATTGGCAATATCCTTGGGATCAGTATATTTAATGCCATTCTGTTGTAGCTCAGAGCAGATCTAAGCATTGCCATTTAGATTCTTGACATAACTATAGAATGCCTTGTGGATGTCTTTGGAATCGTTGGCAATTTTATTTTCATAACTAGCTTTGGAGTATTTTATGAGGGATCTCAGCTTCTTACTGAAGCTGGTAAGGGAGTTTTTTGCATCCTGGGATTTTCCCCTTTTCTGCAACAGTTTCTTCCTTCTGTTGTATAGTTTGTTTATGGCAGGGGACCACCAGATTGGCTTCTTTTTTTTGGAGGAGAGCGTCTTGGTTCTATTTGGTATGGCACGATTTATGCACGAGTGGATGTGCTCATACAGTGCCTTAGTGTAGAATTCAGCAGTCAAACTTTCAGATCCCGTCTGCATGGTTGTCATGAAGTTTGTCACTTGTGACATGAGTAGCATGAAGTTGGCTTTAGAGAAGTGTTTTACAGAGGTTTCCTTACTGGGGTGTGGGGGTGGGATGTGAATGTCAAGGGTGATTTGCTTATTGTCGACCTGACCAATAAGGGGGTGACCACTGGTGTGGAGCATCTATCTCCCATGCTGGTAATGACCAGGTCTAGGATATTGGAGCCCCTGGTGGGACAATGGATTAGTTGATCCAGGGCATTGGAATTTATGAATTCCAAGAACCGTTGGGAAAATATGTTGGTACCCGTGTAGTTTTCCCAGTTAATGGCAGGGTAGTTGAAATCACCCAGTATTAGGGTGTTTTGTTGTATCTTAATATTTTCCAGCATGTTTAGAAAGGTGTAGTGAGAATCTTGGGGCATGGTGGGGGATCTGTAGCAAGCTACAGTTTGGATTGCAGTCTTACCTAGTATTAGTTGCACCTGGAGAATTTCAGATGCATTCTGTTGGGCAGTTAGCTTGGTGGTGTGAATATCTATGGTGAATATGGACACTCCTCTACCTTTAGTGTTTCGGTCTTGATTTGGTGGCCGAAAAGTGTGGTAAGAGTTGTAGTCTGGTATTGCAGGGGTGCTCCCAGGAGCCTTGAACCAGGTCTCAGTTACTGCACAGATATCGATGTCCTCCATTTTTAGGAGTGCCTCGAGAGAGTGTATTTTGAGGTTTAAACTTCTAGCATTGAGTAGCATTACCTTCAGATTTTGCATGCTTGTATCTGTTATGGTGGTGGTTTTGTCCTTTGCACCTTGCCTAAAAAAGGCACTATAAGGGTGGCAAGAGCTTTAGCCAGTAACCTGAGTTCCAGGGGTGACAGGTGCAGACCATCTCTGGCAAAGCATCGTGGTTTGTAGATCATGTCTTCCAAGTGAGACAGATACTGGATCCCTTCTGAATGATATCAGAAGCTTAGTCAATTGTTGAAGTCAATCATTTTGTCCTTATACTGCAGTATCATTCCGGGCAAAGGCAGGATGCTACTCAGGGCTAGGGTCATACCTGCCTGGACCACATGATCCGAGAGCTCTTCCATGTCTCTTTTCATGTAGTCCAGGGAGGTACGTCTCAAGTCATTCACTCCAACATGCACAATGACAGAGTCGTATTTGTACTTGTTGTGGCGTGACTTGAGTGCATGCGTTATGTGGTGGATCCTGGCACCCAACAGTCATCTGACTGTAATTTTCTCTTTGTTCAGCCTGGTGAGTGGGACATCAGTGTGCCTGACTATAGAGTCACCTATGACTAAACTGTTAGGTACATTGTCTTGCCTTAGGGGCTGTTGTTGGGTGGCACACCAGTGTTGTGATCTATGTGACACTTTAGTTGTGACCGGTGTTTGTTTGTGTTTCAGCTTCAGAGGTCCTTGTTGCTTGGGCAGGTTAATGTTAAGGGCCTCTGCATATGTGGGTTTAGTGTTGCTATGTGTGGGTGTTGATAGTGTGGGTTTTGAAGGGTTATGTGTTGCTTGAGGTATAGTGCAGGTGTTAACCTTCTCCTCTTGACTGTCTAGCACAATCTTGGCTGGAAAGAGATTTGCTTCCAGTTTGGCAATGTAAGTGCATCTCTCGCAGGTTGTAGTGTTCAGTGGTAGGAGGAGAGGGTTGTCTGTGTACATGAGGCAGTTGCCGCATTACCCCAGTATGCCCAGATTCACCAGGTGGACCAGAGAAATCACTGGAAGCTGACCCTTGGACATGCCTGTTTTAGTGCTTTTTTGTAAAGTACAAGAGCTGTTTTCCCTTAATTTTGCAAGGTACTTTGTAATTATAGGCTGTTTAGTGCCTACACTTAATTTCTCCTTTTTGACAAGGAGAGTTGAGTGCTTGTATCAGTTTAAGGCTTCCTAGTGCTTTCCAACAGGTTCTAGAGCAAGTGCTAGTCACAGAGGTTCAGATTTTAGTGCTACTACTGAGAAACCAGCTAGTTCTAAGGGAAAATTTGAATAGCAGACTTTGTGGCACCTGGAATAGTTTAACCATAGCACCGCGGTGCTGCACAATGTGAAAAATGTGCAAACACATGCATTTTTAAGCCAGAAAGTTGAAAGGGATAGAAATCAGCCCATAAAGGCTAATAAAATTACAATTTCAGTGCTGGAAACTACTCCTCTAGTGTTAATGGTCTTTTTGAGAGGTTAAACTCTACACTCAAGATGATGCTATGGACATTTGCAGACCAGTTTAAGAGGGAGTGGGACACATACTTTCCCCATTAATTGTTTGCTTACAGAGAGATGCCCCAGGAATCCTCAAGTTTTCCACCCTTTGAGTTGCTGTATGGGCATAGGGTGTAGAGGACCTCTAGATTTGATTCGAGATGAGTGGGAGGGTGAATTTGAATCAATCAAGGTGTCTATTGTTGCATATGTCCTAAACCTCAGGACATGGCTTAGGTAACTCATGGGCTTGGCCCAGGAGAACCTGGCAGAAGTCCAGCAGCAGAGAAAGGTCTGGTATGACAGGAATGCTAGAGCTAGAGGTAATGGTTCTCATTCCTGTCAGACACAATAAGCTGCAGACAGTTTGTGAGGGCCCCTACAAGGTGGTAAGGAAGGTCAATAATGTTAACTACATAGTAGAACTGTTTGGCAGGAGTCAGGGGTACAAACTGTACCATGTTGACATGATGAATCCTTACCATGATATAGAGGAACTTGTGCTGAATATTTGCAGTACAAGGAAAGAGGAGCCTGAGGGAGATCTATGCTTACTGGGTACCAGCCAGCCAAATCCCAAATTACTGTGGTGAAACCTAGGATTGCAGGTGTATGATAGGAAAGTGCAATACTGTACTGGGGTCTGCAATGCCAAGGCAGCTGGAATCTCAAGCGAAGGAATGGAATAAGGTATTCCCAGATAGTCAACCCTCTCAAGCAGTATTTCTCAAGGGTCACTTAAAAAACAAGCTTGAGTTTTCAGGGGGAGTGTGGCACAGGGCAAATACTGACAGCCCAGCTATCTGGAATTTTGTAACTAATAATATGTAATTTGAGAATATTAATATGATTTATAAAGAAATGCCACAAAAGAAAATATTGCCAGTCCAGCTATCTGGAATTTTGTAAATAATTCTATGTCATTTGTGAATATTGATATGATTTATACAGAACTGTATGCTATGTACTGAGCTATAATGTAAACACAACATACCTTGCTGACTTAGAATAGAAATGTATATAAACTATTGTAGTTGTATAACTGTATATGTTTTCACAGTAGGAACTGGTACATAAAAGGTTAACTTGCAAAATTCCAAGAAAATAAGTTGAAATTAAATTGTTGTACGATTGTGCTATAAAAGTTATCTCTTAGTTTCAGTGTAGCAGACACAATGTCTAGAGCCAAAAGCTTTTGTATTGTCTTGGAAGAGAACTAATTACTAGGTTTGAAATGCAGAAATGTTTTATTGTTTTATGACTTTCAGGATCTGCAACCATCTGAGACATTTGTATTTTCCACAGAGAGATGTTAATTAAAAATGTTTGTACTTTCTCACAATGGGGGTAGCTTGGGAACTAAAGTCAAGTGACAAAAAGTGATGTCATCCAAGCTAACCTAGCAGTAATATTTGATATTAATTTAAGAACTGTCTCAGAGAGAGACTGGACATTTTGTATGTTGTCTTGGACCTAGCAAGAACATCTACACATTAGATCTGCACTTGCCTTGCTCTGTAAGTAAGTTTCTAGGGCTTAGTAACTCTTTTTAGATATAGATAGGAATATAGTAAATATTAGTTTAGATGTTTTCTGTGTGTGTGTGTGTGTGTGTGTGTGTGTGTGTGTAAATCAAACTTCAAAGGGTGTGTGTGTGTGTGTGTGTGTGTGTGTGTGTGTGTGTGTGTGTGTGTGTGTGTGTGTGTGTGTCAGCTACTTGGACAGAGACATGATGCACTGGTTGGACAGAGAGGGTGCTGGAGGGTTTGGCTTGGCCACTCAGCTGAGATCTCAACCCTATAGCTGTGCCAGTGGGGTGTCCTATTGGGGATCTGGAGAAAGAGGGAGAAACCAGCCCCAGACTGACTGTAATCTCTGTCTACTCTTAAGGGAAATTGCACTTTACTGTGTGTATACCTGTTATTCTGCTGGTGTGTACGTCCCCTAGCTGTTGCCAGTGGTGAAGATTGAGACTCCTTGATTACTGGGCCAGTGGAGGGCCATCACAACTGCCTGCAAAGAATGTCAAATATCACAGGTAGGATATATTTTTAGAACCAATGTGTGACATATTACACCAAACAAAATGTCTACAATAAGTAAGTAAGGGTTAGGTTAGCAAACCTTACCTGCCATGTTTTAAGCAAAGAAAGTATAACCTTGTGGTTTGGCAATGATCGAACAGGTAAACAGATAATGAGAAGACTGCTGAATGTACTAATGAGAGATGATATTCATTATTACAGAAAAAATGTTTTCAGGCAGCAAACATTTCCGAACTAAGTAATTCAAAAAGTCTCACACAGTTCAGATTTACTACCTTACTTTTTTCTCTACATGTTACTAGAACCAAATCAAGTGCAAAAAGAAATAGGCATGAAATGTGATGAGCAGGGGTTGTGGTGTTGTCTGGGAAGGAGATCATGGAAGAAAACTAAGGAGGTGCAAAAAGGTCAACAGTCAGTAATGGTAAACAAATGCTATACCATGTCAACTGACCTCAAACTTTTTACTACTGGATGTCTGATGTGCATGCAATTTATTTAGCTGCTATATTTACAAATGAACTTTTTTCCCACTTCTGACTATTTTCGTGCAACAACTGAATACAGCACATGAATACATTTACACAGGCTAAAACCAGACTCCATATATTTCACACGTCTTTGTGCTGAAGTGAACTACTGTTTTAGTGCTCTACCAAAGTAATAACACTTTAACACCTTCTCCTCGGCACCCAGACTAGACAATAAACAGACAGACACACTAATGGAGAAGAAAAATGGGAACTCTGACCACTGCATTTTCTGAGCAGATATGCTTATGTTTTTACCTTAATACTCACTTAACAACTTGAATAGTGGAACAGTGTTGTACTGTGGCACTACTTGCCCAGATGTGTATCTGAAACCCTAAAATGTCAGGTTTCAGTATAATAATGACATACCGGTAAATTTATAACTAAAATAGAAGCTAAATAAAAGATGTTGTCATTGTTCATATAGTCCTTGAAATGGAAAAGGACATGTGTGTTTCTTTTAGATTCAATCCAAAAATTGCAACAACATAACTACTGCATAAAAGCTACATTAACATTTGGTTTGTAAGTATTTCAGCAGTAAGCATTGAGTCTGAAACAAATAAATTATATTTTATTTCACTTTGAAAAAGTTGCTTCATCACTAAAGTGCAAGAAAATATTGAAAGAGGAAAGTAATTTGTTTAGAGATGTATTGTTTTGATTTCTGGACTTAAG
Source organism: Protopterus annectens (assembly GCF_019279795.1). Classification (NCBI taxonomy): domain Eukaryota; kingdom Metazoa; phylum Chordata; order Ceratodontiformes; family Protopteridae; genus Protopterus; species Protopterus annectens. The sequence continues at coordinate 199,641,330 of NC_056729.1, read as the reverse complement.
AGGAAATTAAAAACTGACGCAACCAAGGAGAACAGAAACCAATATAAAACCTTTCATCTCTAAATAGTATGTGCACATATTGTGAGCAGAAATATCACTTACTTTGCAGCTGAAATTATTTTATCATGCATGCAGGAATATAAATAGCAGCCAAGGAGTAAACAGAAGTCTCTAAAATATAAAGTCTTGAAAGGTTATTTTAATATTGACTTGTTCATCTGGCTTCTCAAAGATAAATGTATTAACAACAAACTTGCATTCAGGCTGGTACACAATCTTATTTTTACAAAGAATCACCATGCAAATGCACATATGATTATGTCTTACTTAATCTTTTCATTTTTTTATTATCTGAACTCTAGAGCACTTCTTAAAAGGCTATGACCGTTTTCATAGCTAAGCTAGTGATAAACAAACTCCTAATAAATCAGCCTGATGGCAATACTTCCGATTACAAAGAATGCTTGTGATAATACAAAATATTACCATAATATTATGCATCATAAATACACTTTCTTTTTTTCTCGTTCTGTGTGAGCTTTATATAATCTGCTTCCTTCTTAAGAGGATAGTTTTATTTTGTAACTATCTCTGACTCAGATATCATCTTCCAATCTCATTGTCATGAAAGCAACATGCATTTCTTTTATATTGGACTTTGTCATCGTGAGACGAGGAAGTAATGAATGTATGCGCAGTAGTAAGGAAATTAAAAAAAGTCATAAGACAGTAACATTTTGGTGAAAGGGTTAAGAGATAGCACGGTTATAAAAGATAATAGAAGTGAGTCAGCCTTTAGGTATTCAGACCTGAATGTTTTCAGAGAAAAGTAGTGCATAGTTTACAGTCATTGTTAGGGACCCTGCTGGAGGAATTTCACTTAATTAGGTCAGCACTGTTAAGTGCTCGAAAAGGAAAGTACAAAATTGCAATGTGTCTCCTTTAAAGGTGTATATGAACAGGTATCTTATACTCTTTGTGACTTCTTGCTTAGTGCTGTTGCTGTATTCATGAGTCCATGTGCAGCTATTTGATTTGGAAGACACTTATTTTGCAATGCTCACTTCACACAGGTGGTAAACTGTAATGCTCAGATAAATGTCACTTCCAGGAGTAATAAAAATGAAATAAATTCTCAATTCCTCAGAGTTGCTCTTGGTTTGGCTATTTCGCCTGATATTTACAGAAAGTCTTATTTTATTTATTTACCAGGAGAGTCTCACTGGGACCTCTCAGCTGTTCAAATTTTCACAGAATGTCCTGATTTTTGTATCATATGTTTGTTCCTCATAAAAATTATGGTTTTCTGGCAAATCACTGAGATGATTTAAGGACTGAAGTCATTAAATGATGTCATACATTTAAGTTTCAGACTTCAAATGCTTCAGAAAATATACGTTAAAACAAACCATGTCCCTATCTTTGGGTCTTTATCCCCCCACTTTGTTATGTGTTGTCCAGATTTTTTGCACTTTGAGGATGAGAGGTATGGACAGAGCCCATTTTTAGTGGAGGGCTGGGAGAAATGCTCCAGACACCTATATGGATGTGGGTGAAACCAGAGCACCCCAAGGAAACCCCCATGAATACAGGGAGGACATGCACACTCTATGCAGAAGGTATCTCAGCCAAGAAACAAACCAGAAAGCCTCTTGTAAGGCAACAACACAAACCTCTACACCACTTTGCTACCCATCTACTTCATCTAAAGCTATCAGCTGCTAAAAGCACAAAAAATAAGTATCCTTTTGCACTTCTAATGATTATTTTTACAAGATTTCTTAAGAATCTGGTATCATTTGTTACATTACTCACACTTTAGTAGTGTTTCAAAGCTGAACTATTTCCACTGCTGCTGTAGTACTTAATTACATTGCGTCTCCTAGTTTTACAGGAATCTAGTATCTAGATAGTGTGGCTTCCTTGTACTTGAACTTTAAAATCAGTATTTTCACATTGTGGAGTTTCTGACTGCACTCTTGTGGCAGAAGTGTGCTGTAGTAAACCTATCTGAGGGTACTGCTGGCTAAAAGCTTATTTTGTGTTTTTCTGATTGTTTTGTAGGCCTTCCTGTTGTAAAATTTGTTTTTTTTTTTTTTCTGATTTTGTATAAGCCCAGTGTTTGTGCTAAGTTACTCTCCTTACAGTGGTGGTTAGCATGACCCTTCATAGACACAAACACTTTCAAGTTAAAATCTCCCTTAGAATAAGACTACTTCTCCATTCTCTGTGCTGTTCTTGGAGCATCTGATTTGTGCACAGAGCAGCATCACCTTGTTTGATTGCTGCAGTTCACACTGAGTATAGCACCCATTCTTTGTCCATGTGATATTATCCCAGTGCAGTTAAATCTACCCACTTTTCTCCCTCGCTAAACCCATAGTAAAAACCTATATCCATATATTGGCTAATTAATTGGTGTCATTCCAAGAGGATCCAGTATTTGTCAGCCTGAGATGACATGATCAGCAGACCACATTGCTGTGCCAGAGGTGGTCTGTACCTATCATTGTTAGAAATATGAGTAGTGACCAAGACGTTAGCCACCCTAATGGTGCCTTTTTTAGACAGTGCCAAACCAACAGACCTACTAACATAACACATTCTTCTAATGCCAAGCTAAAGGCACTATTGCTCAATGCTAGGGGTCTTAACAAGAAACTGCATTCCCTAGAAGATCTCATCATCCTGGAGAATGCTGATGTCTGTACAGCTACAGAGACATGGTTCAAGGCTGAGGAAAGTACCACAGTATTGCAAGGCTACAATGTCTATCACTCATTCAGACCACCTTTTGAAAAGGAAAAAAATGGAAGGAGGAGGTGTTTCCATTTGCATAGAAAAATAATTGCACCTCGATATTAGTCAATCAGTATGATGTGCTTGAACTACTCCATGGCCAGCTGACTATAGGCAAAGTCCTCCACCATATCATTGTTACCTAGAGGTTCCTAACCATGAACCCTGTAAACCACTTTGCATACTTGAGGTTAATAGAATCACTTGCCATTAAGCCCAACACACTACTCATGGGGGATTTTAACTATACCTCCATAAACTGGAAAATATACATGACCACTAACATGCAGGCTCAGAGTTTCTTGGACTTTGTCAAGGCAAATTCTCTGTAATAGCTGGTCTGCACTCCCAGTAAATGTTCAAATATCCTTGACATAGTATTCACAAATACAGGGGAGTATTGCAACCCCCCCCCCCACACACACACACACTGACACACACACACACATAATGTCCTCATTGGCAAGATCAGATCATAAATTGGACTACTTTTAAATAAATGCAATTGTAGAGCACCTATCAAACCCAAATACCCTAAAGAATCATTTTAAGGCAAATTACCTTCTATTAAATGATAACATAGGTCATTTTAAAACTCCCTCTAACCCCCAAAACATGGAGGCTTATGCAGAAGTGTACACAGATGTCCTGTAAAACCACTTAAATGACTGCATAGAAATGACAGTACCTGACCAAACTAAACCCAGATCTAGCCATAAAAACAAGTCTCTCTGAAGGACCTTGGCATAAACAGACTATAAAACAGAAGGAATAAATTTATATCTATAAATAAGAGGGAGAATGCACAAAGTACAGTTGTGTACCTAACATAAATGTAGATGTTCGAGTGCATTCACTGTTGCAGTCATTACACTTGGGGTTATCCTGCTGGCAGGCGACCCGCAGTCAGCCTGAGTTCAAAAGTCTTGGTCCGGTGTCGGTTGCTGTCGCCTCTTCCCTGACGTCAGTGTGCCAGGGGTATGAAAGTTGCAACCGATGCCATTTTCTTCAGTTTTTCTTGCCCCAGATGTCAGGTGCCCCCAGATAGGAAGGCTGAAAAGATATACATATGGCAAACAGCCATGCATATATTACTATAAAAATTTCTTTCATCTACAAGCAAATACACCACATAGGTTGTATAGAGATGAGAAGTACAGAATAGTCCCAGCAAAGAGGGGGATGGTGGGTGGGTAACCTGGACTGCAACAGTAAATACACTCGAACATCTACATTTATTATAGTTACACAACTGTACTATGTTCATCGTGTTTCACTGTTGCAGTCATTACACTTGGGTAGAATCCCAAAGCTGAGGTAGAGTGGCTGGGTCTAGATTGGATTTGGTGAGGCTAACAAGCCCTGCAGAACTGCGGTGGCAAAGCCTGCTTTGGATTTGGAGTAGAGAGGTAGGTGGTAGTGCTTGGTAAAAGTGTGCACTGAGCTCCAAGTTGCAGCTTCTAAAATGTCTTTGGTTGGTACCCCTCTGAGGAAAGCTGCAGAAGTGGCTGCTGCTCTGGTAGAATGAGGCCTAATGCTCTTAGGCACAGATTTGCCATGTTGTGCATAACAGAAGCAGATGCAGTGTCCTATCCATTTGGAGATTGTCTGCTTTGTAATATGCTTTCTTTGTGATCCTGTAGCATATGCTACAAACAGTTGCTCAGTTTTTCTGAAAGCTTTTGTTTTGTCCAGGTAAAATCATAGCTGTCTGTGTATATCCAAAGCATGTAGAAGTCTTTCCCCTTTATTCTGGGGGTTTGGGTAGAAAGTAGGCAAATGAATGGTTTGGTTTAAGGCCACATTGGAGACCACTTTTGGCATAAATGGGTTTGTTCTAAGAGAAACCCTGTCTTGATGAAAAATGAGGAAAGGTTCTACAGCCATCAATGCCTGTAACTCTGAGACTCTTCTTGCTGAAGTTATTGCTAGGAGCAGAGCAGTTTTCCATGACAGGAATTTAAAATCAGCTGTGCTGGCTGGTTCAAATGGAGGCAGTGTTAGTTTTTCTAAAACAAAATTGAGGTCCCAAGTAGGTACTGGTGCAAATTTAAGGGGTCTTATATTCTTTGCCCCTCTGAGGAACTGTCGTAGTAGAGGATGTGAAAAAATAGGAGGATCCGCATTGTAATAAGCTGAAATGGCAGAGGCATGGATTTTAATAGATGAAAAAAATAGGCCTTTGTCCAACATCTCAGTCAAGTATTGTAAAACCTGAGGTATATTAGGGACCAGTGGGTCGAGCCCTTGTGTCTAGTTCCAAGCATAGAATCTCTTCCATTTTTCTGCATTAGATTTCCTAGTGCTGGGCCTCCTGGCTTCCAAAATTACATCCATAACAGCTTTAGAGAGAGGTGCAATCTGAGAGGCTACATTATTCGCCATGCTGACAGGTGTAAGGTTCTGAGTTGACTGTGCAGAATCTGATTGTTTTGCTGTGTCAGAAGATGAGGGATTTGAGGAAGAGGCCAAGGTGGGCCTTGGGACAAAGTTTTTAGGATTGGATACCAGTGCTGGCGTGGCCAGTCTGGTGCAATCAGGATCATTTTTGGTCTCTCTTGTCTGACTTTTAGAAGTACCTTGGTGAGAAGAGGCATCGGAGGGTAGGCATAGACTGTCAGGTTTTTTCACCTGAATGATAGAGCTTCCATTTTCCATGCTTGAGAGTGATAAATCCTTGTGCAGAATGTCTGTATTTGGCAATTGTGAGGGGAGGCAAAAAGATCTATGTCTGGACGTCCCCACTCCCTTGTTATCATATTGAACACTTGTGGATTTAGCTTCCATTCATGAGGATCCATGAGATTTCTGCTTAGTTCATCTGCCAGTGTATTTTTTGTTCCTGGCAGGAATTGTGCTTGCAGATGTACCTGGTAGGTCAGTGCTGTGTTCCACAAAGTCATGGCTTGTCTACATAGGGGGTAGGAATGTGTGCCCCCTTGCTTGTTTATGTACCAGATAACTGTGGTATTTATTAATAGTTGTCCTGGATGTATTAGGTCCTTGTAGGCTGTCAGGGCATTTTGTACAGCTAGCATCTCTTTTTGATTGATGTGAAGATGCATTTGTTCCCTGGGCCACTTGCTCTGAATACATTTTCCTGCCTTATGTGCTCCCCAGGCATAATCCGATGCATCCATTGTTATTGTCTGCCTGGCTGTAGGAAAGGTGAAGGGCTGTCCCTTGTTGTGGTGACAGGCCTGGGACCACCATCGAAACTCTTGTTGTAGGCAGGGGATTAAGGTTATGATTGTCTCTAAGCTGTGACAATGTTGAGTCCAAACACTTTTTAGATACCATTGTAGTTTCCTCATATGCACCTTTGCATATGGAATTAGTAGAATGCAGAATGCCATGAAACCCAGGGCCTGCAGAATTTTTCTTGCAGGGAACTGGGTCTCTTTTGCCATTATTTGAAAGTAATGAGTCAGTTGCCTTTGCTTGTCTGGCGTGAGATAAACCATCTGGACAGCTGTATTTAAGCTTGCACCCAGGAATATTATCTCTTGAGAGGGCACTAGTTTTGATTTCTTTTCGTTTACTGTGTACCCTAGGCAAATTAGTAACCTTTTTACAAACGCCAGGTGCTTTAGAAGAATGTCCTTACTCTCTGCTTGAATAAGGCAGTCGTCCAAGTAGGGATATATTTGAATTCCTTTTTGTCTGCAAAATGCAATTACTGGTGCCAGGCATTTTGTGAAGACCCTGGGCGCAGTAGATAAGCCAAAGGGCAGTGCAGAGAATTGGTAATGCATTGATCCTGCTATAAATCTGAGGTATCTTCTGCACGATTGTCTGACTGGGACATGCAGCTATGCCTCCTTGAGATCCAAAGTTACTAGCCAAGCCTCCTTGCCCAGCATGGGCAGACGTTGTTGTAGTGTTAACATTTTGAATTTTGGAACATCCAGGAAGGTATTTAAGATTGACAGGTCCAGTACTGGTCTCCAGGCTTTGTCTTTTCTGGGTACTAAGAAAAGTCTTGAATAAATCCTTGTCCCTGTTCTTCTTGTGGAACTTTTTGAATAGCTCCCATATTCATAAGAGCAGCAATCTGTTTTTGTGCCTCTGCCCATTGGTTTTGTGGCAGGTTTGGCATACCTTTTAGCTTTGGAAGCATGTGGAAGTGGAAACTGTACCCCTGAGAAACTATATTCAGCACCCATTGGTCTTGGGTAGTCATGTGCCAATTGTTTGATAAAAGTGCTAGCTTTCCCCCTATGGGTGTTGCCAACTGGTAAGAGCTTGGCATATGCAGAGGGAAGTCATTGTGACTGTTTCCTATAAGGTTGTGATTTGTCTTCTCCTCCTTTGGGGTTGAAGCACCCCATTGTTTAGGTCTGTATGTGCCTTGGGGCTGAGATCTGCCTTATGGGCGTCTGTATCTGCCTGTTTGTGGCCTGTGTGACACTGGAAAGGACCAATTTTTTGAAGGCCAGTTTCTGCTAAATCTAGGTGGTTGAACCTGTAAGAAATTTTTCACCGTTTGCATTGACTTTGCTTTATCCTCCATTTTCTTTAACACCTCTTCTGCCTTAACACCAAACAAAGTATTATGCTGTAGTGGAGCATCCAATAATTTTATCTTAACATGGTCAGGCAAACTTTGTTCTTTCAACCAAGCATGTCTTCGAATAACTGAGCCTGTAACTGCGGCTCTACAAGAAGCCTCTAATGAATCAAAACCACATTGCAGAGTATGCTTCCTCACTTGTTCAACTGCATGCAATAATTCCTGCATTTCTTTACTGCCAGGACTTTCTGTATCTGTAACCATTTTCTGCTTTAACAATGACACGAGATACTGTTGATATTTTAGCATGTGAAACTGACAGTTTAAAGCTCTTACAGCTAAAGTAGCAGAAGTGTAAACCTTTTTCCCCCATCTGTCCAGAGCTCTGGATCCCTATCTGAGGGGACAGGATTTTAGGCAGTGGAAGCTTTAACCCCTTTAGGACCCTGAGAAATTGTTTCTGGGTCTGCAGCAGGATTTGTGTAAAGAAATTTATGAAAGTCAAGGACTCTGTAGTACCTGTCTGGTTTTACTGGTGCAGATGGTAAAGAATCTGGAGACAGACTGGATTCAGTAAAAACATCATCTACAATATCAAGCACAGGGGGAATAGCCAGGGGCCTGTGCTGAGGCAATAAAAAGAAATCTCTGAGCCTTTTCTTGGATTCTGAGTAATCCTGGTTCTCCCAGTGGAAATGCTCCCTCATGGTGTGCAGGGTTTCCCCAAAAGAATAATCCTCAGGTGGAGAGGCTGAAGGAATGGGCTCTTCAGCATCAGGGTCCTCATAAGGAGGGAGAGAATAGCCCTTTGCAGAGGAAGAATCAGAGGAAATGAAAACCTGATCAGAGGAATCATAATCAGTGTCTTGCCTAGGCCTTTTGTCAGGAGGGGGATGGGAGCCCCTGATTAAAGTAATAAGGTCTTCGGCCATTTTAAGCATCTGTTTCTTTGGCATGGATGACTGTTCTAGAGAATGCTACACTTGTTTCCTTGTCTTTGACTTTGCCTTTGCTACTGTAGTAGCCTTAATTGTAAGCTGTGAAAGTCTGAAGACGACCTCAGAAGCCGGTGCCTGCTCAGCTGCTCCGGAACCATCTGAGGGAATAGTTTCCGTAGGCCCAATACCTCGAGTTTCCACAGGCCTGGGGGCCTCCACGTGGCTGTCGGTTATGGCCTGTGGCTCTGAGGTAGCGGGTGTCAGGGGCTGCGAAAGCACCTCACTGAGAACCGGCGAACCGGTGACTGACCTAGAAGAGGCTTCATCATCGGTTTTGGACCTCGGATGCCTGTCTCTCTCTTTGTCTTTGCGTTTTTTATACATTCTGGTCGTCGGTTGATCCGACGGCATTTTATAATTAAATCTTTGTCCAAAATAATGTAAAGCAAATTCAAACCGACATTTAATAGTGTGTTTATTGAATCTAGCACAAAACCGACAACTAGTAACGTTGTGATCAGGGCCTAGGCAATGAATGCAGTAAGAGTGAAAGTCCTTATGAGGTATTTGCTTCCCACAAGAAATACAATTATTAACTTTTACTGACATCGGTATGGAGCAAGAAAATGTTTCCCCAATGGGGTACTTAGCTTTATTGAAGACTTCAGTTCTGAAATTCAATTTTGAAAATCACAGGAGTCGGCCGACCGGCACTTGTGAACTGCTTTTGCTTCGGGCACTGCGCGGCAAGAAAAACTGGAGAAAATGGTGTCAGTTGCAACTTTTATACCCCTAGCACACTGATGTCAGAGAAGAGGCGACAGCGACCGACACCGGACCAAGACTTTGGAACTTGGGCCAACTGCGGGTCTCCTGCCAGCAGGATAACCCCAAGTGTAATGACTGCAACAGTGAAACACGATGAACATCAGAGAAAAAAAAAACACTCACTATTATTAAGACAAATCAGGGAAATAGTCAAGTCTTCAAAAGCTAAATATGATATTAAAACAACCTGCCAAGTAAAGGATAACCACAAAGCATTTTTCAGTTATGTCCAAAATCTTAAGGAAAACAATCAACAATTTGCTAAGTTGTCTGTAGATGGTACAACCTATATGCAGTCAGAAAAATTAGCAAACCTGACGGCAGATAAATTCAGCTCAAATTTCACCCCATCTTCACCTCTGGTCACTCCCCATGAAATACTCCCTACCATTCCTTTGCCTGTTATCACAAAAAGGCAGGTCATCACTACAATCTCCTAAGCAATAAACATGGCATCAGGGTCCTTGACAAAATCCCAGAGTGCCTATTAAATAGCTTGGGACATGACCTTGCAGACCCAGTCAGATCTGTATTTAACCACATTCTCTAGATAGGGTTTGCCCCAGTACAGTGGAGGACAGCACCAGTCGTCCCTCTGCACAAGAGACAACTATCAACAGACCAAGAAAAGTACAGACCCATAAGTCTGACTAGCCTCATATGCAAGGCATGGAAAGGATCACAGTGGCATAGAAAATATCAAGAGTCTAGACTCAACTATGTTCTTCTTCGTTAAGGGCAGGTCCTGCCTTCTCAATCTGGTGGACTTCTTTGAAAAGGTTACCAAGACCATGGATGAGGGTAAGTCAATGCATACCACCTACCTTGACCTGGCCAAGGCATTTGATGCAATACTCCACTTAGGTATTATAGATAAACTCACAAAATTGGGCATACACCTCTATTTCACCAGATGGATAGTCAAATGACTCATAATTACGACACGTTATTAAAGTGCAGGAATCCACATCCAGCAAGAGACCAGTCACCATTAGAGTACCATGGAGTTCAGTGCTGGACCCTCTCCTGTTTGGGATATACTTTTCACATGTCAAGACTAATGTAGATGGCCTTTGGATGATCAAGTTTGCTGATGACTACAATTGGGGGCAATCACTGACTCCCCAAATGGTGTTGATATCATACAGAATAGACTGACACAGACTAATGATTGGTGTCAGAGCCATAGCCTAAACTAAAAGCAAAGTGCATAATAATAATAATAATACCATTTGTTAGAATCAAATTGCCCTTCATATTACAACATTGAAGACACCCCTCTAAGAGTGGACCCAGTGGCAAGAGATCTGGGTACTCAGGTTGATAGTAATCTGAACTTTGACTTCCATGTGTCCACAGTGGTGAGGAAATCATTCTTTGTGGCTCAGCTTATAAGTAAGGGCATGGCATTTAGGTCTAAGGATGTCATAGTACCACTGTATTCATCCTTCAAAGCGATCAATAATTGAGTACAGTGCACCCTATGGTATGTACCTCACCAGGTACCTGCAACAGGTGAAACATCCCCAGAGGTTTCTCACCAAAAAATACAGGGTATAACTAACATGCCATATGTGGAATGATTAAAAGCCCTATCACTGCATTCAGTTTCCTACCAATTAGTGAGGGGAGATCTATGCCTGACCTACAAGGCAGTCTCTGACCCAGCCCTGATGAAAATGTTACACATTCTCACAACTAATTGCATGAGAGTTACTTGCTCCAAGGATCTAAACTTGATCTTTGGCATGAATAGATCATGCATGAGAGACAAACATGCGTCCCAAAGATTGCCACTCCTCTGCAATAGGCCTCCTATTAGCATGAAGCAGAGCCTTTCTCTGGTCATCTTTAAGTGCAATCTGGATCAACTGATTAGAAATTATAAATTAACTCCTCTAGTGGAGACCATGTTCCCCTGCTTACTGACCCTTATTATTTGTCCTCTAGGGATAGAAAATTGAGTAATATCGGTTTAAAACTGGCTGGGATTATAAGGGCTCTTGAGCCATTAGCCTAGTAATCTCCTATGAAACTGTAAACCTATGAAAAAGACCTTCCTGTTACTGACCAGTATTTCTCCAGGGATGCAGTGACCTCAGAGAGATATCAATAGAGTTAGGGTGATATGTGGATAGTGGTAGGCGTATCTTGAGGTACCCACATCTCCTGGAAGAATTCTTACTTCTTTATGGATTTATTTCCATATAAATGTTATAGACTGAATTTATTTATGTAGTTGTTTTATTTTACATTTGTTTATTGGGAAAGTATGACTGGACACAGGTCCTTTTTCAGCGGAGGCCCAGGAAGGAAAGCTCCAGATACATTTTAGAAAGTTCTACACAGGTCAAGCAAGTACAAACCACATATTACACAGTTCAGAGTTTCACAGGTCAAAAAAAGTATGAATCACAAGGTTATATAGCATAGATATCTATTAATAATAGTTGGCAAAAGATGACATACAGCAAAAATACAAGGAACATTTGCAGATATTTTCACATATCAGATCACAATGAGGAACCTTAGTAGATAGTTTCATATGTAGGTAGTACCAGTATAATACTTCACATAGAAGCTTTGAATGTTATTTGACAAGTATAGCATTTTTATTATATATCCAGGTAGGTGGTGAAGTTATAGTAAACATATTTGGTGGAATATTTTCTCTATGGAAATTAGATTGAGATTAAGCTTAGATGGGGATGAGTAGCTGAACAATGTTTATCCTGGGGAGCCACAGGAGCATAACCAGGAATCCCTATAGTATGCTTTGGGATGCTTTTTGAATTGGGTAGTGCAGTGTATGGAGGTTAGGTGGTAAGGTAAGGAGTTCCAAGCTTTAGCTGTGAAATAGCTAAAGAGATATTTTCCTGCATCATTGTTATTTTTGATGACTTATAGGTGGTTTTGGTTGCTGGATCTTAAGGTTCTAGTGGTGGAATAAGGTATAATTAAATTTTGTAGCACTGGAGTTTTAGATGGTTGGTAGTATATTTTATGTATAAATGACAATTGCTTGAGTTTCAATAGCTGTGGTAGCTCAAGCCATCCCAGTTGCTTGAGAGCTACACAGTGATGGGTCTTACATGGGGTTTCAGTAGCAAATCTGGCAATGTTGTTGTAACAGGTTTCTTGCTTGTGTAGGTCGGTTTTGTGGAGGTTAGTAAGTACTGGAGATGTGTAGAGGAGGGTAGACAGGAAATGTGTTCTGGCTATGGTGGCTTTAGTTTGTTTAGAAAGAAAAATTTTATTGCGATAAAGGAGACTGAGCTTTTTATGAACCTTTTTGATAGTTTGGGCTATATGAATGCAATATTTAAGGATGCAATATATTTCTACCCCTAAGAGTTTAGTGTGGGAGGTAGGGATGATTGTTATTTTGTTTCTGGATATGATGGTGAAGGTGTCATATGGGGACAGGATCTACCTGTGCTGAATAGGAGAATTTTTTTTTTTTTTTGGATTCTGGATTAACTGAGAGTTAGTGAACCGAGTTTCGGCTTGAAAGAAGTACTGTTGAGTCAGGGAGTGTAGGTCATCTAATATTTGTGCTGCACAAATCAGGTTGGTATCATCAGTGTATTGTACTACTGACGCGTTTGGTGTGGAGGATGAGAGCTGGTTAGTAAATGGAGAGAAGAGTAGTAGGCCAAGTATGGAGCCCTGAGGAACAGCTATGGTAACAGGCAGAGGAGAGGATAGCTGGTTGTGCCTTTTCACTGCTTGCTGATGTCCTGATAGGTAGCTTTTAAACCATGTTATATAGTGTATGCTGATATTTTGGGTGGCTAGTGTGTTAAGGAGATTGTTATGGTTGACCATGTCGAAGGCTTTAGACAGGTCTAGAAAAATGGCTGAAACTAGTTGCCCTTTGTTTCTGTGGTAGTTAACTGTATTGTAGAAGGACATTACTGATGTTGTGGTGCTGTGGTAGGGCCTAAAGCCATGTTGTTTTTTAGATAGCAGGTTATTTGTTAGGAAGAAGTCTATGAGTTGGGTGTGAACAACTCGTTCCAGAATCTTTGATAAGGGTGACAGAATAGCTACAGGTTGGTAATTATTTAGTTCTATGAAATTTCCTCCCTTGTGTAATGGTATAACGTGAGAGATTTTTCATATGTTAGGAACTTTACACTCTGTTATAGATCTGTTAATTAGGATGGCTATGGGATAAGCTATGGCATCTGCAGCTAACTGTAGGAACTCTGCTGGTAGATTATCTGTGGCCAGGGTGGTTGGTTTAAGCTTTTGGAGAACCCAACGCTTTACATAAGCAATTCAGCTTCAATGCCTGGGCGGGCCAGCAGTTCTGGTTTAAGCAAGGTACTGTACCGGTTGATAAAACTGGCATGGAACAGCAATTTAATCATTTAAAAGAAAGACTATATTCATATAAAAGCAATCAATTAGAGATTAACTATTTAAAGGAATGTGTAAATGTTGAGCGGGTTCCTAAAGGCTTGCGTTGTTTTAAGTTTCCCAACAACGTGCAGCCAGGAACAGCTTATTATAAGAAATTGTGTAATATTTTTAATAGAGCTAGACTTCAGGTATTGGAAGTAATGATCGAGGAATATGAGGCGAAGGCTTATATTCTTCTAAAAGATTTGAGTGTTCAGAATGAAAAGTTGATTAATGATACTAGTTTTTATCTGTCAAGAAAAACTACGACAATGTATTTAATGAGGTAGACCAGTATTGTATGAAAATTCTGAATAGAAAGATTAACAAATTAGAAAGGGATTTAAACGAATATAAAGAAGGGCTAGCTTACCCTGTGGTGGTGAGAAACAAATGGAAAGACGATCGTAATAGGGGTGGAGCTCAGGTGAATACACATAGGAATGTATATGCACAACCTCTCACTGAACCACTCAGAAGGAGTGAAAGGTTAGCTGAAAAAAGCAGATAGAATTCTCATTAGGATTTTCACTTTCCCCAGGACAGATTAATAGGGAGGGGGGAGAACTTCCAACAACAGAAGTGGAGAATGTCTTAGATTTAGACATGACTAATTTTTTAGATTTTGATGATTCTAATGTGATTGTTCTAGACGAATGTAAAGCTAACAAAGAGCACACATTAGTGAAGGACAAGAATTTTACAGTATATAATTTCACTGAGATTGAAATCAAGAAGGAGTTTTTTGATTTGTTTATAAAAGGTTTACACTTCATTCTGGCATGCCCTTCTGATTTAGCAGAAGCCTTAATAGACTTGAAGTTATTCATAAGGCAGCTAAATTTAATTTTTAATTTTAATGGACAGCTCTGTACAAAAACTACATTAGTCAGAACTAGTACCTTTTATCCCCCAACCCACCCATCTCTAAAAGTGTTTGAAAAGATGGTTAGTAAAGAAATAAGAAAGATTATTTCCAAAAAAATCAGATAAAGCACCATCTAACATGGGGCCAGAAGAAACTGCATTGATACAGCTTCTTAGGAAAGAAAAATGTAGAACTATGAAGCCAGATAAAGGAGGAGGGCTGGTTCTGATGTATACGCAGGTTTATGAAATGCATTTGTTTAATATGTTACAGAACTCCGAGAAATATGAATTACTTTCCAAAAATGAAGTGAATTTAATTTATTCTAAAATTAATTACACTTTGAAGGATAATTTACTACGAGGATTTATTAATGAGGAAGTTTATAATTACTTGAATGTTAACAAACCCAAGATACCAATAATTTTCGGGATCCCCAAGACACATAAAGGTCTCAAACCATTGAAATTTAGGCCTATAGTGTCAGGTAAAGGAGGTATTCTATATAGGAAAGTTTGTTGATTATGTGCTTAAAAAAATTGCAACAACTATGGAGTACATATGTAAAGACTCCTGGGATTTTTTAAGGGGCATCCAAGCACATCTTTTTCAATCTGATTTAATAATGATAACAATAGATGTTGTGGACTTATTTCCGAGTATTCCAGGGCTTGAATTGGTTTAATGAAATATTAGTTAAAGAATCAGGACTATCGGCTAACACCATTAATTTACTTGTTGAATTCATGGAGATTATATTGGAAAATAATTTTATGTTTTTTAATGGAGAGATATATAAACAAAAGAAGGGAGTAGCAATGGGTGTGCCATGTGCCTCCATGTATGCAAATATAGTGTTACACAGATGGGAACAAAAATCTATTTTTTCCACTAAATGGAAGGAGTACATAAAACACTATACCCGGTTTCTAGACGATATAAGTATTTTGTGGAGTGGTACTGAGGAACAATTTTTGGAATTCTTTGAATATATTAATTCCACCACTTCTTTTTTGTCTTTCACATACACTAGCAGTAACGAAAAAATGAATTATATTTTGGATGTAACAGTTTTCAAAGATTGTTCCAATAATAGGTTTACATCTAAGTTGTATAGGAAACCTACTTTTTCCAACACATACCTCCATTTTACAAGTGGCCATCCATTCTATCAGAAAAAAGGCATAATTAAAGGTCAAATGATAAGGGCATCAAGAATGTCTAGTACTTTAGAATATTTTTTGGAAGAGTTGACACTATTAAAAAATATGTTTTTAGAAAGAGAATATCCTAAAGTTTTGATAGACAAGATGAGTAAAGAAGTTTTGGATCATAGGGAGGACAAGTATCCCCCTTTATTAGGTTTGGGCCAGACCCAGGAACCAAAACCTAGCCAAGCACATAATACTGTTTTTTGTAATAATTACATACACACTTTTTCAAAAAATTCTCAACAAATTGAAGAAGTGATTTCTAAGTTTTGGCCGGTTTTGACAGGACATGAAGAGTTAAAAAAACACATTCCAAGATACCCTAGATTTACTAGACGTAGGGACACCAATATTAAAGAATTATTTAAAAAGTTTCAACCCCAAGGGAGAATCAATAATGGTAAAAAATTGAAAAAAGGCACTTACAAATGTGGGATGTGCAAACAGTGCACATACATTTCGAATAGAAGTTCTTTATATATTCCCTCAAGGAACTTTCATTTTCAAGCCAACATCTACACGAATTGTGCAACAAAAGGAATAGTATACTTGGGTTATTGCACAAAATGTTTTAGTTTTTATGTTGGTAAAACAGAGAGATCTCTAAGAAAGAGAATTTATGAGCATTTGTATGAGGTTCCAGAAAAAAAGAAACCAATGCTTTCTACAAACATTCCATTACATGCCCAGAAATGCAAATAAATTTTAAAGTATTAGAACAAGTACAAATGGACGGCAGAGGGGGTGATTGGGAAACACGCTTAGAATATAAGGAACTTCTTTGGCAGCTCAAATTAGATGCAGCTACTAGTCCAGGTTTGAATGACAATATTAATATAAGAAGTGTTCTAAAATTAAGAATGGCTAGATTGTGAATATATATGAAAGGTGGATGTATTGTGTCTAGAAACTGTTTATTTAATTGATTTTGTTTATTAATCATGTCATTGGTCATCTATTTGTTTATATAATCAATATATTATTTATTTGTACACATTTTATATTAGTATTTAAAAAGCATTTTAGTGAATATTTTTTAAAAGTATTTATTAATATATAAAAAATATCTATTTTTATATATTTATTGTGTGTATATTTAATTAAATAGACACTTGTGGTATACAATTAAGTAGTAGGGTGAAATATGCACAGTGGAATGAATTTTTAATACAAGAAATAAGATTATTAATTAAATATTTTAACATATTATTGTTTTATAACATATATTTCTCGTTGTGAACATCAACGTAATGCATAGTAATGTAATAATGTTTAAATGGGTGTAGCCAGGTCAATATGACAGATCAAATATGAATAATAATTTTTTTTTATTTGGTATTTGAAAATGTACAACTTTAAACCTTAATTATGATCTGTTGTCACATGGTCAAAGGTGAGCCCTATATTAATGGTCCTTTTAGTAAACAGTTCATCTTGATAAAGCTTAGTATTTGAGCCGAGCGAAAGTGCTTGATCTCAATTGTTTTTTCTGGTTTTAAACGAAAGTTTTTTCTGAAAGTGAAGTTTCAATATTGATTTTAACAAAGCAAGAATAATAAAGTCTTTTATACTTCATCCCACGGTCTGGTTCTTCTAATAGTGGAACTACTGCTTTGGTGCTTGCTGCTTCAACTTTGTTTGTGACAGAATAGCTACAGGTTGGTAGTTATTTAGTTCTATGGAATTTCCTCCCTTGTGTAATGGTATAATGTGAGAGATTTTTCATATGTTAGGAACTTTACACTCTGTTATAGATCTGTTAATTAGGATGGCTATGGGATAAGCTATGGCATCTGCAGCTAACTGTAGGAACTCTGCTGGTAGATTATCTGTGGCCAGGGTGGTTGGTTTAAGCTTTTGGAGGAGTTTTAAAATGGATTTGGTTGCGGCTGGATGTAGGGTAAAGTTTGTGATATTATCATGCGGGTTAGCTTTATTTTGTGTGGGTGCAGGTCAGGGTTGTTATTCATACTTTGGGTATTTGCAAGGACTTGTACTGATTCAGTGAAAAAAAAAATATTGAATTGTGTGGGAATGTTCTCAGAGTTATTTACTGTTTTAGATGCAGTTGTTGTAGTCTTCCCTGATTTTAGTACAGAATGTATAGTGGCCCAAAATTTTTGTGGATTGTATCTAGGAATACCTGGACTTTGAGTGTTTGCATAGTTCATCTGGCTATAATTGCATTTGCTGAGTAATTATGATATGAGCTCAGTAGTTTGAAGGAGACAGGAAGACCATAGTGAACACATTATATACATTTAATGAAAATTATGTATAGCTTAAAAACTATTTACGTGTGTGTGTGTGTGTGTGTGTGTGTGTGTGTGTGTGTGTGTGTGTGTGTGTGTGTGTGTGTGTGTGTGTGTGTGTGTGTGTGTGTGTGTGTGTGTGTGTGTGTGTGTGTGTGTGTATCTCACTTCTGTGTCACTTCAATACAAAATGTCATAACTCCATGCAGTTTTTCAATCAATTAAGTATTGAGTGAGCATGAAGCTGTTGCTGTCCTTCATTTCATAAAATGCAAAGTAGACCATGACAGCTCCATTTGAGGAAGTATTTTAAATTCATACAGGGTCTAATGTTACCTTCTGGGATTAGTTTTTAACACACAGATGCTTGTATGTTTCCTCATGTGCATACACACACACACACACACACACACACACACACACACACACACACACATACACACAGGCACGCACTCGCGACACACACACACACACACACACACACACACACACACACACACACACACACAAACACACACACGTGCACTCACATACAATCAGAAAATTGCAGGTTTGAGTCCTGCATTGTTCTGGTCTATATTTCCAGATTGAAAACCCGTTGCAGCGCACACCACAAGTCCGACATGTATAGCACGAGCCACAAATATGCTGAACCCCCTAAACTGCGAAATTTCAAATTTTGAATCGTCATAGTCGGCCAACACCACCGCTCACTGCATACTATATACCCAAACATAATAAATAAAACACATACATACACTAACCAAACACTACTTCTAACCCTACACTAAACCTTACATACATTACTGTCTATTCACTTACCTTAACGTGCACCCTAACCCTAAGGTCTGTAACTTTCGCACTCTTACCCTACAGACATATACCCAAACAAAGCAAATAATCCACACACATACACTTCAAACCCTACTTCTAACCCTACACTAAACCTTACATACATTTCCTATATATGCACTTTCCTTAACCCGCACCCTAACACTAAGGTCTGTAACTATCGCACTCTTACCTTACGGAGCTATACCGCAGATGGGCCAACTATGACACTTCAACATTTCGTGTTTCGTGGTTTTGAACGTTTGCTGTTACCGTAGTTCGCGCTATACGTGTCAGTCTTGTGGTGTTCGCTGAAATGGGTTTTTGATCTGGTAATATAGACCCCCATTGTTCATACAAAAGCAATACAAAAATTTAAATGGATCCATAGTTGCAATGGTTAGCAGTCTGGTCTTTGAATTCAGTGATCTGAGTTCAAATCTCAATAAAACCTGTTTTGTGGGGTTGGTGTTGGCATCATTGTTATTTATTTATTTTTTGTGTGCCTCAGAGACACAAAGTACAGGGTTTAATGCTTACCTCTTATCACTGTCTGGCTATTCACTAGACATGTAATAATCTGCAGACTAATTGCCTAATATTTTCTGGCACATAAGGAATTCTGGAATCAAGCTCTGATAAAACTTTTGAACATCCACAAAACAAACATCTTTAGAACCACTAGATCCAAGGATTTAAATTTTGCTTGAGACATAAATAAGACTTGTTGGCAAGACAGATATATGTGTCAGAGGATCTCTTGCACCTTGGGTCTGGCCTTTATGATTCTGATAGACAGAGGCAGACATCAATGCCCAAACTAACATACCCACCCATATAACTTCTAGGATCTTCATAACTAACATACCCCTTCCTAATAAGCACCCACAATACATATGGGCACATTTGGGTTGTATACCTAAGAACCGATGAACACGTACACACAGGCATATACAAAGAAACCTACACAACTGTATACACATGGACAAATACACAAGAAAACTCACACCTGTACAAAGAAATACGCACACCAATTATGCCTTTCAATGAAGCATACGTTTTCAGAATGTCTTTGATTTTGCTTCACATTGTTATGCTGTCTTTCATAATTATTTTTATTTTCTGGTAAATCAGTGAAGATTACAGTCATTCCATTCTTACAGACATTAGAGTTTGACACTTATTGTTTAGAAACGTGTCATTCCATTAACTTTTTTATATGAAGGAGCTAGAGGGAGGTTTGCATGATGATTAAGTTGTTCACCTCACAGACACAAAGTGCAAGATTTGATTCTCACATGGGATAGTTGGCTAGACTTAAAATGTCCCCCAGGAGCAATTAACCTAGTATGATGTGGTACAGACCAATTATTTTGGACATGTATTGTATGAAAAGTCACATCAGCTAACACTGACACATGATGCCCCTTTGATATGCTGCTTGTATATATATATATATATATATATATATATATATATATATATATATATATATATATATATATATATATATATGGATTCACTTTAGAAGCTCGAAATACTGAAACATCTAAATTCAGTACTTTGAGCCCATAAAGTACAATCCTAAAAACAACAAAACCTCAGAAGTACGAAATTCAAAACCTCGCACACCAGAGATTTTGAATTAGTGCTTCTGGTGTTTTGCTGTCGTTGTGGATTCAGGTAAGTGTTTATTTGTTAAGGTTTTTGGGTAGGGGCTGTGGTGTGTGTTAGTGTGTTTTGTTGCTGTGATGTGTGTGTGCGAGGAGAATGTAGCTTGTGCAGTGATGTTTTGTGTGTGTTTGTATGTAGTGCGACCATATAGTAGAGAGGTTGTGTTTGTGTGTGGGGAAAAAGGTGTGTGGAGTAGAACCGCTAATTCAAAATCTCTGGTGTGCGAGATTTTGAATTTTGCACTTCAGACTTTTCATTGTTTTCAGGTTTTGACTTTATAGCCTCGAAATACTGAATTTAGATATTTCAGTATTTCGAGGATATAAAGTGAATCTATATATATATATATATATATATATATATATATATATATATATATATATATATATAGATAGATATACGCACACACACAAGGAGCATATCAAAGGGGCATCATATGTCAGTGTTAGCTGATGTGACCTGTGTCATTTTCTTTGATATGTTGTTGTACTGTTGCATTCTACAAATAGTAGTGTTGTATTAAGCAGTGTCAACCCACACTTGGGTAGGGCCATATAACGTGGGTGAAGGGATTGCCAGCAGCTTGTAAGCATATTTACAGCCCTCAACTGTTGGTTCATGCCCAGCATGTACAGGTTAATCTGGCACATGAGTAGCTTGGTATTGTGTTCCCCAGAAATGTCAGTGTGCTGCCAGAAATGTAGTGAGCTGTTAATATATAACTGATACTTTCACCTGAACATATCTAGATAATTATATGAAAGTAGAGCTGTCAGTGTACCATCTTAGCAGTAGTGTGTGTGAGCAATTATCAAAATATGTTGCAGTAACATCTGCATCTTGGACAGTTTGTATGTAAGATACAGCTCATGTATATAATGATCTAGCAAAATCCAACTGCACAATATAAAGACATTGGGTAGTGTAATAATACATGTAAGGGACATATAACTGCAGTTATTAGGAATGTAGTGAAAACTAGAAGGATATAAAAGTTGTTAATTGAGCTATCTTTTTCCACCCTACTATATGTGCATAAAAATGCAATTCCACACCTCAATCGGGTATGTCTAATCTCAAAACATTTGTTGGGACATATGTCCTATTGGTTTATAAATATTTGCATTTATTTCTATGCATGTGCTCTGTTAAAATACCACAATATTGGTGGTCTGTTGCCATCAATTAAACCTGCATGCTGTTGGAATGTCCACTATTGTTCTATATATGCATGTGTCATGCTTGCTTTTCAACTGTTGAAAATCTGGTGTGTTGGGTTAATGGGAATACTTCTGTATGCTGTTATAACTAACTGGCAATGCTGTTGACTGTTACTAACCCATATCTTTATTAAACTCTCCAAAACATAGTTCGTATGGGAAGGACGGTCTCAGCGGACCCACCTGTCCCACCTCAGCTGGCCATGGCACCTGGCACCAGCAGATCTGGTGCCCAGCCTGGGACGTCCTCCTCCGTTGGCCCTGTGCCACCTGCGGGTGGAAGTGCTGCAGGGGATGGGGCTCACCCCCCCCTCCCATGCAAGCGTGGGCAGAAAGGCACCTATCACCCTTCGTACAGTCCGAGCTGTGGTGCGTAGAGAGATTGAACGTTCTGTTGCAGAACCTCTACGCCAGCTTGAGGCCTGAGTGGAACAATTCCTGGGTCACCCTGCCCCTCCTACACAGCCCCCACCACAGCCTCCTTCTGGGCCATGAAGGTGCAGTTGTGACTGCCCATTGGTGGGAACCTCAGTCCCACTGTTTTCATCTGGGGCTCATGGGCTTGCGATTTCCAAACTTCCCTCCCCGTCAAAGGTGTTCACCCACCACATGTGTCATATACCGCCCCTGTATGCATCTTGTTTGTCTTGTCTGTTTACCTCCCCAACCTACCTCCCCAAATATACCTACTTCCCCTAACCCACATTCCACTCTCACCTGAAAAAAAAGGGCAATCTGCACCCAAAAAAAAATTACGACCCATACATAGCTGCCCATTTTGCACACATGACCACTGAACACATGAAATGTTATTTAATTGGCATTACAACATCCTATGTTGTCCTTACCCCTCTCGCAGGGGTTGAAGGGTTCATATCTGCCTCCAAATTTATTGCATATGCACAGCTGTTGCTGTTGAAGAAATGGGCAGCTATGGATCATCCCTACACCCGTCCTGCACATCTCGAGCTATTTTTCATGCTGTCTTTCTCTCTTTGTGCCCCTTTTTCACCACTTTTCTATCTCCCCATTTTTATTTTCTTTCAAAGAAATTAGCACGAGAGTGAGCGGGAGTAAGCACTATTAAGCAGTAGTTAGCGGGTTTGCGCTTGATTGTGCTTGTCTAAGCAAGGCGCAGCATTGCACAAACCCATGCAAACCCACTTACAACTGCTTAAAAGTGCCTTTGTCACTCTGTATGTGAGGGCCCTTGTTCTGCTCAGGAACAAAATAAAACAACTCTGTAAGTCTCGAACCCCGGACCTTGCACAAACTACACAACATGAAGTACCACTAAGCCATGGTAGATATACAACAAATTGGTGCTGAAATAATTATATCATGCATCAGGATGAGTGAATGTAATGGAAAATTAGGAATGCCATACCACACAACTTGTTCTGTGGATGTTGACCAACAGTTGTTGTGGGATGACATTACATGACTGCGATAAGAGAAGCAGCCATTCTAGCAGGAAATAATGTTACACCATCACCTTACAACCCCACACAGTATCACAGCAGGGTAAACACTGGCATATCTGTTTAGGGCAGAGGCCATACCTCTCAACTGTCCCTAATTTTCAGGGATGTCCTTAATTTTGACCCAAATTTTAGCTCTGTCTCTCTGACTCCCTCCTAAAACTACTGTCTTTGGGCAGAGAGGTGGTGAATTAAACTTAATGAATAATGACAATAATTAAGAGTTATACACTGCGGTGATGGTGCTGCAGTAGCGTTGTCGCCTCACAGTAAGACATCGTCCTGTTCGATTTTCAGCTAGAGCATCTTCTGTGTGGAGACATGCATGAATGGGCGTACCTTCGTTGAAGGTTGTGTGTCAGGGCTGGCAACTCGGCACATAAAAATCTACTATCAATCATTAGCGGACCGGAGTTCTGCTGTGGTGACCCCTAACCAGGAAAATCCGAAAGACACAACAACAACAACACTTCTTTTACTTCAGAAAAGGTGCATTAATTCATATGCTCTGATCCTCTCAATGTTTCAACTTAATGGCACTAATATTTTAAAGGTGTCCCTGATTGTCCCTGAGTTTTTCTTGACTTTTTCCTGATTCTGTTCAGATATGTACCAGATTGGTGGAGAGGTCTGGCAGGGGCAGAAACACAGAGACATATTAGCCTTTCTCCTGTTACACACTGTGCAAATAGCTTTGGAAGGAGTGTTCGAAACATACCCTTGTGCAGGAATAAAACACTGAAATACAAATGGATGTAGCCATGTACTGGTAGCAACCAACTGTAAGAATGCCATTGCTCTATTGCTGAAAAGACCTATGTGGTGCACAGACAAAAAAATAACAGGCTATTCTCTGGCTATTATGTGGATACATCCACAGTTGAGAGTTATGCAGACAGACTACATGCCTTGATAAACTAACATGTACACAACAAACCTGTAAGTCCAGCAAGATAAAATCTACACAATACTACTTATGCTCTCTGTACTTCTGCAACCCTACCCAAATGTAGAATATACCTGTGTGTGCAGGGTCTACTAAGGATGTAGGTAAGCATACTCACAGTACTGAAATGTGTCCAGTTTTTCTGATCAGCTCGTGCTAATGTCAACAGTAAAAAAGCACAAAATGTTTAGAACTGTCTAAATGAAAATTCACAGTATAGCAGTTCACAAATAATTCTTGTGCCAAAGGAATACATCTCTATAACTAGCTTTGTATGGCAGTTAATTGTAACAGTTGAAAAGAAAGTACACCTTTCCATGTATCTTGGGGTAGCATTTTCAGGGCTGAGTACATTTCTACACTGACAAGTGAGTACTGGAAGCAGCAACATTAGGTCTGAGTACAATATGTAAATCTCTGGCTACACCCCTGGTTTCTGATATAAGAACTATACCAACCTTCTGTCTTAAACAATGATGTCCACACCAAACAAGGATGATCTCCATCTTGGAAAGTTGAAAGGGCCATGCCTACATGAGTCAGCAATTTGTAGTACTGGGTTGCTATGACAGTGATTACTTCAATTACTACACAGCAGGCTGCATGCAATTAGCAAATGGTGGGCACTAACTGGTGCAGAGGCCATCACATGCTCATGTGCAATTCCTACAAAAGCAGGCTGCAATCTCTGCCAACAAACTTAATCATTCTATTACAGAGACTGACAGAGAGAGAGACAGAGAGAAAGAGAGAGAAAAGGAAAAATAAATATTACCAAATTATACAAAGGAAAGGTATGTGACACGTATGTATTTACTGGCATGTAGTAGATATTATTGAAAAATAGTCTACATAATGTGAAACATTCATATGTGGCAGCAGTACTTCTTTCTACACAGATGTTCTGCTTAGCTACTGCTATGGACAATACTGTGTGTACTTGTGGGCTGTGGGACATACCTATGAAATGTGTAGCTCAGCATTAAATGTCAAAGATCTGATCCATGTTATCTGTGATCTGTACAGTAGTGTGGCCAATGGCTGTTGGGGGGATTAGCGCTGACATTATATAAACATGGGTGTGACAGAACAACACATGCATGATAGTTATATTAAATTGTAGCTTAGCATTGGCATGTGCTGTAGTATGCTTATCTAGCATCTGTTGCCATATATACCCCCTTAATGTGAGTCTGTAGTCATATGTGACACCTGTTTGTGTTGCAGCAAGGCCCAACAGTTCAGCTGTGTGGTCCAGGGACTTTCAACAGTGTGGACCATGTATGTGTGTATGCCACACACATACAGAAAAATATATATGTGTCATATATATTCCCATCTGTATATGTGCATAGAGCAGGGGACATATTGCAACTGTTTGCGAAGGGGGGATATATATGTTGGTAAAGGTTAGTATGTGCATATTTGTATGTAGGTTTTAGTGTGTGACAAACAAGACAGCATACAGTGCTGGTATATGACATGTGGCGGTTAAACACTGTGGGTGGTTCATTCAGTTTGCAATATTGAAGGCAGTAAGGCCTGCTAAAGCTACCTGGGCTGTTAACACCTTCAATGCATTTATCCCAAGACTGTGCAATGTTATTACATTACTGTACACCTTACATCCTTTGTATAATTGATATTCTCACTATGAAATGTGAAATGTATATGTGTATATAGATATATATATATATATATATATATATATATATATATATATATATATATATATATATACAAATGGATGTGTATATATATATATATATATATATATATATATATATATATATATACACACATATATATATATATATATATATATATATATATATATATATATATATATATATATATATATATATATATATATATTCTCATACACACCTACATCTACTTGTTGCACTAGATTGTACTGTTGACTGACTGTGATGGTCAATATGTTTGTGAATATGTCAAAGATATGTATCTGTGGGATAGCTTACTGGGAAACTGTTTATGTTATGGTATTCTGGTTTCTTGCTTTGATCCTAGCAACAGCTGTGTATTCTGTTGCTAGGCAGAACAAGTGCTATTGCATACAGTGTGATTAAGTCCCTTGGTTTTAACTAGGGTGTGTCATTGGAGGCTAAAGCACTACATGTATGATTATTGATTGGTACCGATGTTGAATGCAAATCCTGTGTCTACTGTAGTACTAATTGAAGCTCTGGGCCTGTACAGCAAAGTATGATGTATGTCCACATTGCTTGCATCTACTGTTTTGTGTGGTCCCTGTATTCATCACAGATTACATTTCTCAAGATTAAGGTTGTGTAACTACTGACACACAGTACTGTATAGTACACACTGAAAGCTTATCTGGGTTGTCATACCTTTGTGTCCTGTAATTATGTCTGACATGTGTGTGGGTATGTCTGTAATATGTCCTTTGACATATGTGTGGTAATACATATAACTGTGTCTCTAGCAACATTCATAGTGTATACAGCAGTATGTGACCTATATTCCCAATTGTGCACATATTTTGGCCACGGGTTTGGCATTAACAAGTTGTGTGGTATAATATTAAAACATTTACTGGACCTTATACCGATTGTGATGGATGATATATTTCTTTACACATCAGCTTGATGTATATCTGCTGTGGCTAGGTGGTGCATTGTGTTGCATACAGTGTGCCAGGTACTTTTGTATAGTCTTATGTAGTGATTTTGTTTTGTTGCTGTGCAGAGCATAGTTCATTGGAAAGAGAGTGAGCAAGGCACTTTCAAGCAGTTGTGGGGTGAGCAGTGATAAGTGGCAGTTACAGTGTTTCACTCTAGGTTTGCTTATAGGCTGCTAAACTTCCATAAGCTGTCCTTACCCTTCTGAAAACCCACTTGCAAATGCTGAAATGTGCCTTATTCCATCTGTAGCCCCTGAACTTTGTTTTGGCTAGTAACAAAATAAAAAGCATTTATTAGGAATAAACCCACAACCATTCACATCACAGCATATGTGATTTGCCACTAAGCCATCTCAGATATACATATCATTTATGTATTCACAAACATAACATCCAGTACAATCATACAACACTACAGAAAATGTACTCCAACATGTAGATGTATGTGTGTGAGTAATTATTGTAATATGTGCTCAGGTACAACATATTGTATTATGTATATATATATATATATATATATATATATATATATTTATGGCAGTTCAGTGATATCTGTATTGTATAATGTTAAATGTGCCATATGACGTGCTCAGACATATTTTTGTATTTATGTCTTCCAGGGATCATGGCCCACCAAAGGAACCCAAGCTACAGTAAGGTTAAATATAATATCATCACTAGCATCATGATTTAGCACTGTCATGTACTCTTTTCACGAACCAGCCAGGACCAGCAGGAACATACTGCAATGTGGCAAGATCTTGTCCACAGGGTCAATGAGGTAGGCCTGCATAACTGCACATATGAGCAGGTATGCCACCATTGAAGTGATCTTCTCCATGTCTGTCAGCATGCCGCTGATGTGCGTATGGAACAGCTTGCAACAGGGGGTGGTATTAGCATCCATCCCCCCTCAACAGAGTGGAGGAGCTGCTCATGAGCCTGGTGGCACCTGCCCAACAACAACAGCAGCAGACATACACCCTGATGGAGGTTAGTGCCACCCAGCAAGCACACATGGAGAATGCAGGTAACATGGCATATCTATAGACTACTGTTATCTGTATTGGTAGATCATGCATATGTGAGATGTGGAGTGTGTCGTTCAAAGATGTGGAGCCTGTTGTTGTGCAATACTGATCATTTGGAACATAATCTGTAGCCCTGTGAATGTAAACTGCTGTTGTACTCTAAGACTGCAAACACACAGTAGCAATGCCACAGTTGTGGCCACTGACAAACTGTCTCATCTCTATGTAGGTACCACTGGAGTGACGTCAAGGCAGCGGACAGATGCTGGTGAGTATGTTCTACATTTATTATTGGAAATAAAAAGTGCATGTCATAGTTAAGGTGTAGGCTATGTACACATGTAACATCTACCCATAACACATGCTGTGCATGTTTGGTGAAAGAGCATGCACATCTCTCTAATGTGATTAGCAGCCTCAAACACATGCAATACCCAGACCATCTCAAACAAATGTGGCTAGACTGTAGTGACCATTGGATAGGCACAGTTGATACTCAACATCCACATAACATACACATCTATGTCATACACAGAGCATTTTAACATGCTACACATAAAGGATTCCCACACCCATTGTAAAGACACACTCCAGTATCCAAAATCTCATCCACACATTACACAGAATATACCTGAGGGGAAGAGGCCTATCCTAGGGCATTTAAACACTCTGCAACACACTACAAATCCATGTCAGTGAATGCTCCTTATTGGCCTCCTTACAAACTCATGTAACAACTGGTTATGAAATGGTGAATTTAGCCAAGGTAGTACAGTTCCAGCACAGCATGATTTGTGTTGGTTTGTGAAACATTTGTAGCCTTGAGTGACCACCTGATGCTTCATGATGATGGCCTACGGTACTATACCCCATCCAGTTATTGTAACCACAGTACTACACATAGCTGTCATTGCTAAACACCATAATGATGCGTGTGTGCACACATACGCACCTCTAAACAGTATGTATACCAATCACCATTTGCACAACTGACACATATATGTCTTGTGATGCTATTGAGTGGTTAGGTCATACAACACATATTGGGTAAGTGCAGTGTTTAAATATGCAGTTGTGTTTTAGCATGCCATGTCATGGGTGAGACTGGAATGTCCACAATATGATCTACACTCACCATAAGTACCGTACATTGGGTATGTGGCCAAATGGTATTCTAGCAATTATCCATGCACCACTGATGATGTTGTGTGAATAATCATCATGTATGTGCTAAAAACGCGTCCACAATTAACACGTGTCCACAATTATTTGCTAAAGACACATAGGCTGTAATCAGCATTGGATACCTATCTGACACACAGATACACATCCAGCAATGGTATGTACACCTGTGAGTTATGGTGCACAGTACATCACAGGGTTATGAATACCTGCACAGCAATGTTGTGTCCATGTATGCATTGTGTTCCAGGGGGAGGGCCATCACGTAATAACAAAACACATGCATCAAAGCCATGTATACTGTTAGTAACAAGGATTGACTACACTTGCACTGCATGCTGTTGAGCAACACATGTCCTGCATGCTTACAGGTGTGATATGACTGTTTTGCTTGTGATACTGTACTCCACCATCACCTGCTATTGTGCATGTTCTGTGATTGCTGGTGTTGTGTGTGTCTGCTTTTGGGAGGAGTATAGTTTTGTGTGTGTGCATGTGTGCATGTCTGCATGTGTGCATGTGTGCATATGGTCTGAAGTCATGTTCAGGTCTTAAAGTGTGTTTCTTGTTTTCATCTCACAGGTGGCGAGGTGGATCTGGTTCATTTCAGCAGGGAAGTTGATGTCACTGACACAGACAGTGATCATGAGGATAGGTGTGTTGAGGCACAGGCAGGTTTGTCAGGGTCTGTTGCTGGACCATCAATTGACAGTACACAAGTCTCCAACCCATCCATGTGCACAGTCATACTGCCTGTACATCCATCCATGCTCTTAGCTGAGGGACAGTGTATGGTTGGCACTGGCCAGGACAGTGTGGTATCTATGGCACATATATCAGGACACTGCTGCCATAGCTAGATGTCTGGAATGGTACCACATAGGCAGATGCTCAGGGGTTCTCGTCAGAGCACTGCTGGTCATCATGCCCCTGGTAGAAGTGCCACATCTGTTTCTACCACACACATGTTCCAGGTTTTTATGGAGGCACAGACACCAATGAAGCGGTACACCAGACAGGGGCTAAGGGCACAGAGGGCTCATTACACCTCTGTAAATGACAGTATCCATGACCTAGCAGGTGTCATATGTAATTACACTGAGGTCATTGATAGACGTTGGGGTGAGACATTGGATGTCCTCCACAATGTCATGTCCATATGTCAGGACAGTGCGGGACGGTTGAGATGTTGACGTGGACGTAGGCCAGCAACATCACCGGCTGGAGATTGCCGTGGATGTCCAGCAAGTCAGAGCCGCTCCCGTAATGCCTGTACCAGCCCCAACAATGTTGGGGGGGCTGTCCATAGATCGTCCTAGCAGACCATGTGCATGTAGCTTTGGCCAGTCCCAGCAGGGACCTGGATCTAGTGGAAATTTGTCAACCTCTGAGGATAGTACCCAATCTGGATAAGTACCTGATACTGTCTGTAGCACCCCTGCCAGGCACAGGTTCCGTATCCATGGCCAGAGACGGTGATCTGTAAAGCCTGCCAGGTACAGTCTGTAGCTGTCTCACGAATCCCCGTTTATGGCAGCCACATGGTGGAACTGTGTGCATGCAGACATACACACATAAACCAGAAACCTAGGGCAAACACATACCCGCACACATGACATCAACATTGGCCCATAACAGTACTCATGGCCCTTACACACACACTCACACACACATGTCGATTGTATGGCTCAGTGTTGGCCTCTGGCAAACCAACAACACACCCTGTGCATATGATGAAACCTGTACCACCTCCTGTCATCCGTAACAATGCAGGTACAGGCTAACATGGTGCTGATGCACAAGGTGACTTTAATAAAGTATAGCAATGGTTGGATGTGTAGCATGTTGTCAGCAGTAAAGTGTAATGATATCCTTGAAGGTGTAGCTGAGCAGGCATGATGAATTAAAGCTGTAATTAGCAATATTATATTGTTTTCACCAGTGTTTATTCCAGTTGTGTTTTGTTTGCCCATGTGCCACTTGACTGATGTGTGTAGTTGTGTCAGCATGCGTTATACAGTGGACAGTAAGTGTGGGGTGCGTGCAACACAGGTTTGCATGTGTCCATTTGTGAACGTGATGGAGGTGCACTGTCTGCATGTACATGCATATTGGACACATAGGCCGGGTGACATGCCCTGTATTGGCCAGTGTTAACACTTCATAGTTTCTTTTGGTGGCCAGTATGCATTGTACTACACACATTTTGGAAATTGAGTACGCATGTGTGTGTGTATGACACGGTTTGACACTGTGCTGTGGGTGATGCTGTTGTTGCTATCTGTCATTGGTTTGCATTGCTAAGGTTAACACCGTCCCAGCTGCATAATCCTTTAGTAATGCATACTGTTCACCTACAGGGTTGCATGGACCGTGCTATCTCAAACACAAGAAATACTCACTTATACAGCAAAAGTGCATTAGTCTCATGGACTTCTGCCATAAACTAAATATATAATAGAAGGTGTGAAGTTGTACCAAAAAAGAGTTGCATACCAAGAAGGGATAACCTCTCTGGTCAGTATCATTGGGAAAATACAAGCCCTCATTAATCATACAAGGCAAACTTCAAAATACAAATTGGCAAGGATTCCAAAGACAACACTAAAGCTTTCTTTAGTGTTGTTTATAATCTAGAGGGGAAATCTCAGATCGGGTCAGAGTTAATGTAAATGGTCACAAAGTACACTTATCTGAATGACATTACCAATATCTTGTCAGACAGTTTGAATGCAGATTTCACCACCCTGTCGTTACACAAGGGCCACATTTCCAGACCGGAAGAATGTAAAACCTGATGATTCACAGACACTCTAGTTAAAACATCTCTTTACCAAAGTCAAAACCACAGTGGCAATGGTACTGGACAGTGTCCCTGGCTGTGTCATACACAAGCTGACATATGAAGCCACCACTCACCTAAATACTCTGTTCAGATGCAGCCTCTATACAGGTTACATACTTGTAGAATGACACACGGTAATGGTGTTCACAGTCCACAAGGGTTGAGCTACAACTACTTCTTCTTCTTCTCCTTTCAGATGCTCCCATTAGGGGTCACCACATTAGATCATCTGTTTCCATTTCTTCCTGCCCTCTGCATCTTGCACTGTCACACCATCCACCTGCATGTCCTCTCTCACCACATCCATAAACCTCATCTTAGGTATTCCTTTTTACCTGTTACCTGGCGGCTTCATCCTTAGCATCTATTTCACAATATACTCTGCATCCCTCCTCAGCACATGAACAAAGCAACATAATCCTGCCTATCTGGCTTGGTCTACTAACCTTCAAACCTGGGCTGACCCTCTAATATACTTATTCCTAATCCTGTCCACCCTTGTCACACCCAGTGCAAATGTTAACATAAATTGTTTAGGGGTAGAGCTACAACAGATCCTAGAAACTCTCACCCTATAAGCCAGACAAATGTTATCTGGAAGGCTATGGAGTACAGCATTATGGAACTCATTGACAGAGACATTATGAACCTGCAAACACTGCGCCATACCCACTTAGGTTCTCTAAAGGCCACATCATGGCTCCTACACCTAGTAGACTTCAAGCCAGTTAACAAGGCTATAGGTGAGGGAGGGGAGGTCCACACAGCCAAGCTAAAGTTCTCCAGCAATTCATACCCATCCCACATTCTGCTATTATACATAACCTCCGCAGACTGACCATAAACGATTGTTAGATGATGGATTGACAACTGACGCACAGATGTAGGACACACAGTAACATATACAGCCTCCATGTACAATTCTATTCCAGTAACAAGTGGTATTCACCTGCACTCAGTCCTGGGACCACTCCTGTTTGGCATATAGGTTTCTTATGTTCAAGCAAACACAGTAGGCATATGTCTGCCCACGTTTGATGAAAATGCATACTGTGGGCTATACCTTATTCTCCAGATGACACACACATCCTCCAAAAGGCTATCATAGAGACAGATACCTGGTGTCAAAATCATGCTGGAAAGCTATAAGCCAAAGAAAGCATAGTTATCCACTTTTAGAAAACAAAGTATCCACAGAGTACCACATAGGTAGTAGCCCCCAAAATGTGGAACAGTTACTAATGTATACATAGAGCCATGTGTTTAGTCATCTCTCCTTTGATAATCACATTATCAAAGGGTTTTGGAAATCCCTCTGTGGAGAACATAAGCAATAAAGGATCTGCATGCAGAACCACAGAGGTTGTTGCACACCTATAATGATTAGTCGTCTTTTCCAGACTTTGCTTTCTTTGGAACAGGATTCAAATATACCTCAAGCATAAACTCTCACTTACACTCTTCAATAGAAACCATGATGAGTGGATGTGAAACAGAAGACATAGCCCAGGGATCACTGCAGTGGCTAAGCTTGTCACAAGCATACAGAAGTGACCTAAGGTCTGGAAAGCACCAGCATGCTCTGTCAAAGCTAACAGATGCTTTCATGGAGAAAGCAGAGTACCCACCTATGAAAAAATTGAGGTCACATGTATGTATATGGCTTTGCCCCACAGCTACCTTACATGTGTTATGCACATACAGTTGTCATTGTGATATGTCATACACTAGAAAAATCAAAACCCACTCCACATTGACCAACAGTGTCACACACCTGGAACACACAAACAGTTAGCAAGAGCGGGATTCAAACTCCTACCTAACTACATTATGATACTATAGCAGTATGCATTTACACAATGTGTGATAAACATTACTGGAATTATATCTTCCCACAGGTGTATTTGTAGGATGGTGACATCATCAGATTTGACAAAGATGACTATATCATTTTTAAGGGGTGTGAGTAGTCTCCAACACAAACACACGGTTGGCAAGTGCAGGATTCAAACCCCTACCTAACTACATTATGATACTAGATCAGTATGCATGTACACGATGCAAAACACACATTACTGGAATTTCACCTTCACACAGGTGTATTTGTAGGATGGTGACACAATTAGACTTGACAAGGATGAGTATATCACTTTTAAGTGGTGTGAGTAGTCGTCTTCAAAAAGGTGTCTCTCTCACGAGGGAGAAACATACACACACAGTTGACAATCGCATGATTCAAACCCCTACCTAACTGCATTACAATACTACAGCAGTACGCATTGACACAACATGCTATATTCATCACTGGGCTTTCATTTTCCCACAGGTGTATTTGTAGGATGGTGTCATCACCAGACTTGACAAAGATGAGTATATCACTTTTAAGGGGTGTGTGCAGTCTCCAAAAAAGTTGTGCCCTCACCAGGGAGAGACAGACAGATACACACAGTTGACAAGTGCAGGATTCAAACCTCAGTCTAACTACATTTTGATACTACAGCATTACGCATTTACACAACACACTATACACATTATTGGGATTTCATTTTCCCACAGGTGTATTTGTAGGATTGTGACATCATTAGACTTGACAAAGATGAGTATGTCACTTTTAAGGGGTGTGAATAGTCTCCAAAAAGGTCACTCCCTCCCGAGGACACACACACAGCTGGAAAGTGCAGAATTCAAACCCTTACCTAACTACATTATAATACCACAGCAGTACACATTTACACAATGCACTATACTCATGACTGAGATTTTGCTTTCCCACAGGTATATTTGTAGGATGGAGACATCATCAGACTTGACAAAGATGAGTATGTCACTTTTAAGGGGTGTGAGTAGTCTCCAAAAAGGTTGGTCTCTCCCCAGGGAGAGACAGACACATGCATACACAGTTGGCAAGTGTGGGGTTCTTAATCCAAACTAACTACTTATACTACTTATTTACACTTCAGCAAGCAATATGGAGTTACAGGGTGCAATACAGACAATACTTGCTGACAGTTTGCCCAAAGGTTTTTTTCACATTTGCTAACCTCAGTAGGTTTATCATACTAGGTGTATTGTGAGTGTATTGCATGCATAGGCCATAACCATATCATATATGGGTTGATGCACCACATGCTGGCACACACAGGGCCAAACCGGTGGCTAAGCTCTGTCAACCCAATAGTGGACAATACAGTCAAAAGGAGTAGCATCATACAAGGACAGCACCAACAGTCTCACATAGACCTACAATATAAGCACTAGCAAACCACACACATAAATACGCATTACCATACTCAGAGAATACAAATATTAAGCTGAAAAAGAGAGAGTGACCTCCTAAGCAGACAAGCAAGCAACATGCACCTCCAAGCACATGCCAAAAAACACATAATACACCAAAGCAGTGTGCCTCACAACAGGCCCTAAGGCAAAATAACATATCCAATGCACTAGTAATAGATGACTCCATAGTCAGGCGCACAGATGTTCCACTCACTAGGCTGAACAAGGGGAAGGTTACTGTCAGTTGTCTGTCAGGTGCTATGATCCGCCACTTAACACAAGCACTTAGATCACTCCAGAACAGGTACATATATGACGTGGTCTTTGTACATGTAAGTGTGAATGATCTGAGACATACCTCCCAGGACAACATGACAAAAGATATATAGTAGTTGTATGATCATGTAGCCCAGGCTGGTATGACCCTGACCTTGAGAAGCATCTTACCTTCACCTACTTGATACTGCAATATAACAGAACGGTGATAAACTTCAACAATTGGCTGAGCTTCTGATGTCATTCAAAGGGTATCCAGTCTCTGTCTGCTTCGGATAACATGATAGACATGCCTCGTTGCTTCACTATAGATGGTTTGCACTTGTCACCCCTATGCTTCTGAATACTGGCCAAGGCTCTTGCTGTCCCCATATTACTTTTTTTAGGCAAGGTTCATAGGTTCATAGGTTCATAGGTTCATAGGTAGGTACTAGGCTATCAGCCCTGGGGCCTATACAAGCCCAGCCAAAAAGGTATACAGGGTTTTGCCACTCAAGAAAATTATTTTCCTGTGCCACTGGCAAGCAGAGCCACAGAGGTGAACCCCGGGGTGGATTTCCTTTGTTTGTTATAGATAGGTAGTTTATTCCAGAGTATGGGAAGTCTCTGGGACAGGAATCTATCCCTCCAGCAGGTTCTGTTTATTGTGGTGACAAGGTTTAGGTCCCTAGAGCATGTAGATCGGAGGGATTGAGATTTCTTTAAGTGGAGCAAGTCCAACAGCTCTGGGTTTGACATAGCTTTGTATGTTAGGCAGAGATCACCTCTGAGTAAGTGATATGTGACGGAGTAAAACTGGAGTTTTTTGAGACAGTTTGTGTAGGGCATCTGTTTGAGGCCGGTAATCCTCTTTGTGAGGTATTTCTGCGGCCTTTCCAGTTGTTGTAGATGTCTTGTGAGGTACATACCAAAAGGGGCTTTGTACTCTATAATGTGTCTAATGAGTGATGAGTAGAGGGGAACAATGACCTCTTTTTTTCTGGATGAGAAACCTTTTGTGATGAGGTGTGCCACGTAGAAGGATTTCCTGACTACTGTGGCAATGTGATTATCAAAGGAGAGATTACTGTCCACCTGTGTCCCACGGTTTCTTATCACACTTTTGGTGTTAAGTATACTACCACCTATGTTGTAGTTCATGGGTACAGAGTTTTTACCAAACGGGATGACAATGCACTTTTTGGCATTGAGCTTGAGGCCATGGCTTTGACACCTAGCATCTGTCTCAGTGAGGCCCTTTTATATGATATCCACATCTTTAGGAGTTTCGATTATGGCTCCTAGTTTGCAGTCATCTGCCAACTTTGTTAGCCAAAGACCTTCTGTATTAGCCTGTACTTCAGAGAAGTAGATACCAAGCAGG
Source organism: Protopterus annectens (assembly GCF_019279795.1). Taxonomy (NCBI): domain Eukaryota; kingdom Metazoa; phylum Chordata; order Ceratodontiformes; family Protopteridae; genus Protopterus; species Protopterus annectens. The sequence goes on along the minus strand of NC_056729.1, from coordinate 199,604,718 downwards.
AGAGGACCCAAGACTGAACCCTGTGGTACTCCACTTGTCACTGGTCTGAAGTCAGATATAGAGTCTGCTACTTTCACAGTGTGGGTTCTGTAAGTGAGCCAATTGGCAACCCATCTTGTGACATAGGGATTTATACCTAGTTTAGTGAGTTTATCTATAATTCCAGAGTGGGGATATGGTGTCAAAAGCCTTAGCAAGATCTAGATAGGCTGTGTGAACCACCTTAGCCTTGTCTATGGCTTTGGTGACTGCTTCAAAGAAGTCTATCAGGTTTAAGAGACATGATCTGCCTTTTACAAACCCGAACCGGGTGGGGTCCAGAGTTTGGAGATTACCAATGTCATTGTTTATAAGTTCCATGATTATATGTTCCATGGACTTGCAGACCAGGCTCATCAGGCTAATGGGGTAGTATTTCCTGGGGTCCGTGGTGGCTCCCCCCTTGTGGAGTGGGATAACATTCACTGTGTGCCATTCAGCAGGCACAAAGTCTGAGGTGAGGCTATGATTGAATATGGTACTTAGGTGGGGTGCCATTTCATTCTGTAATTCATGTAGAACACAGCCTGGGATGTTGTCTGATCCCATGGATGCTGTGTTCTTGGCTTTGGAGAGTGTGTTTTTTACCTGTGCAGCCTTGATTACAGGAACTTTGCATTCTTCAGGTATAGAGATGGGCTTTTTAATGGGTGAGAGGGGGGTAAAGATAGCACTGAACCTATCTGCCAGGATGTTGGCAATATCAGCTGGGTCTGTATATTTAGTGCCATTGTGCTGTAACTCAGAGCAGATCTGAGTGTTGCCATTGAGATTCTTGACATAACTAGAGAATGCTTTGTGGTTGTCTTTAGAATCAGTGGCGATTTTGTTTTTGTAACTAGCTTTGGAGGATTTTATCAGGGATCACAGCTTCTTACTGAGGCTGACCAGGGAGCTCCTCCACTCATGGGATTTTACTCTCTTTTGCAACAGTTTCTTCCTTCTGTTGTACAGTTTGTTTATAGCAGGGGACCACCAGATTGGCTTCCTTTTTTTGGAGGATAGCGTCTTGGTTCATTTCGGATAGCATGATCCTTGCACTCATGTAAGTGCTTATAAAGTGCAATTGTGTAGGATGTAGTAGTCGTAACAGTATTGTCCATCTGCATGGGTGTCATGAAGTTCACCACTTCTGTCTTAAGAAGCATGAAGTTGGCTTTGGAGAAAATATTTACCACAGTTTCCTTAATGGGGGGTGGGGGCAGAATGTGGATATCTAGGGTAATTAGCTTTTGGGTGGATCGGACCAATGAGGCGTTGACTTCAGGTGTGGAACGCCGGTCACTCAGGACAAACCAAACCCCGTAACCAACACAAATAACCACAAAGTGAGCTAAATGCTACTCATTGACAGAAGTCTCAGCCTCCAAGTGCACACACTTGAGGCACTTCTCAGTATGGAGAATATTGATATCTGTGCAGTAACAGAAACCTAGTTCAAGGCTCCAGAGAGCACACCAGCACTTCCAGGATACCACTCATTCCATACCTTCCAGCATCAGAACCTGGATCATAACACATAGGCCGGGGATGTATCCATACTCATCAAGGATACCTACAACTCTCTCTACATCCTCTCTACAGGATATGTACCCATAGAATGTTGCACAGCAACATTCTTTCCACTACACAGGGGTGGGGACACAACAGACCCTTGGCATTCCTGATCTATGAGCCTGATGAGTCTGATCTGCAAGGCAATGGAGCCAATCATAATGGAAGTCAACAATAAACACATTGGGAACCTTCACACAGTTGAGCACACCCAGTTTCGCTTTGTCAAAGGCAGATCATGCCTCCTGAACTGGGTGGTTTCTTTGAGACAGTCACCCAGGCTACAGATGATTGAAAGGAGCTCCACACAGCCTACCTATACCTCGCTAATGCCTTTGACACCATACTCCAGTCAGGTATCATAGATGAACTCACCAACCTGGGCATAAATCCATACATCACAAGATGGATTGCAAACTGGTTCACAGATAGATCCCACAAATCAAGAGTTGCTGGCTACATGTCAGACTCTAAACCGGTAACAACTGGTGTCCCCCAGGGTTCAGTCCTAGGGCCCCTCCTGTTTGGTATATACTTCTCAGAAGTACATGCCAACACAGGAGGGTTGTGGTTGACTAAGTTTTCTGGAACTGTAAAGTGTTTGCCGTAATAGATTCCCCGGATGACACAAATATTCTCCAGAAGGGACTCCATGAGACAGATGTGTGGTGTCAGAATCATGGCCACAAGCTCAATGTGAAAGTGAAAGAATGCATAGTATTCCCCTTTTGGGAAAACAAAGTACCCACAAACTACCACATAGGTGTTACCCCCTAAAACCTGACGAAGTAATAAGGGATCTGGGGACAGAAGTAGATAGTTATCTTTCCTTTGACAACCATGTTGCCAAAGTGGTAAGGAAATCCTATGTGGTCCACCTAATCAACAAAGGGTTTGCATCAGGATCAAAAGAGGTAGTGGTGGCCCTGTGGTGGCCCTCTACTCTTAAGTCATCAGATCCATCATTGATTACAATGCACCATTTTGGATGTACTCGACTAGGCACATCCAGCAGCTGGAGAGACCACAGAGGTACTTCACCAAGAGGATTACTGGCCTCAAACAGTTGTGCTATGCAACACAACTGGAAAAACTAAATCTGTTCTCTGTTGCATACCACCTTCTCAGAGGCAAACTCTACCTAACATACAGAACCATGTCTAACACATAACTGTTGAACATGCTCCATCTAAGGAAAACAAAACTGAGTTGCACTACACACTAAAGGGATATGAACCTCATCAAAACAATGAATGCAACATGCTGGTGGAATACAGTACCATCCCAGAGACTTGCCATACTGTGGAACAGAGTCCCAATGTACATCAGACAGAGCCCCTTGCTGACACTCTTCAATAGGAACCTTGATGAGTGGATGGGAAACAGATAATTCACACCAGGGATCACATCAGTAGCCCCACTAGAAAGGGGCTTAGGGTACTAACTATTAGAACTAGGGCTTAGGAGACTAACCAATGGGGTGGTGAAAGCTGCACAACTTGCCTAGGCTAATATATGCCTCCATGAAGATAGTCTATTACATACCTATGAACCTGTGTGACAGGTACATGTCTACAGATAGTAGATGTGTACTTCATTGTACAGTCATGTTGTACAGCAGGCACATGCACTACATACACTGTGATGCTTACAGATACTGGTGGCTATTATGTACAGTGGGTGAGATGTGCACCTCATGTCTTTTATGCCATTGGGATGTTTGCTGGGTGGGACAGTCCTGGATGGCTCCCTGTCATGGTCCCCCTCTTACACACATCTCTGCCCATCCATCTTTGGCTTATTATACTGTGTTCCCCCTACATATATAGGTACATAGGTAGGTAATAGGCTATCTGCCTGAAGGCATATATTAGTATGGCCAGAGTGTGCAGCCATCACCACACCTGGGGTTAGTTCCCTATGCCTCTGTGTAGTAGAGCTGATGAAGTGATCCATGGTGTGACAGTTCAGTTTCACATACACTCATCAAGGCTCCTCTGGAAGAGTGTCAGTGAGGGACTCAACTTAATGTAGGTTGGGAGCCTGTTCCAAAGCAAGGGAAGTCAGTGAGTTAGTAATGTATCCCTCCAACATGTTCTATTTATTGTTGTGATGATTATATCCCTAGAGCATGTGGCAGAGTGAGCTTAGGTTTACTTCAGATAGAGCATGTACATCAGTTCTGTATTGGACATGGACCTATATGTTGGGCAGAGATTGCCTGAGTAGACGGTATGCAACAGAGTACAGATTGAGTTAATTCAGTCTTGTTGCATGGGACAACTGCTTGAGGCCAGTAATCCTCTTGTTGAGGTACTTCAGTGGCCTTTCCAGCTGCTGAAGGTGCCTAGTCAGATTCATCTCAAGTGTGTCATGGTACTCTCTGATGGGTCTGATGACTGATGAGTAGAGGGATCCTCCTTTGACCTACATGCAAAGACTTTGGCAATTTGTGGGAACACAATACATGATTGTCTAACCACTTTGTGAAAGTGTTTCTGAAAGTAGAGATGACTATCCACATGTGTCCATAGATCCCTTATTATTACCTCCATATTTAGGATGTTGGCACCTACGTGGTATTTGAATGACTGTAGCTCAAGGCCATAAATTTGACACCACATCTGTCTGACTGAGACCCTTTTTAAGGATGTCTCTGTTGTCCCAAACATCGATTATGACAACCTTTTTGCAGTCATCCACAAACTTTGCTAACCATAGCTCTCATGTGTTTGACTGTACTTCTGAAAAGTATTCACCAGACAGGAGGGGTCCCAGGACTGAGCCATGGAGGACAGCAGTTGTTACCAGCTTACAGTCCAACAGGGAGACCTCAATTTTTACCTTGTGTGATCTATCTGTGCCCCAGTTGGCAATCCATCAGATAACATACGTGTTTATGCACAGGTTGTTGATTTTGTGGATACGACATGTGTGTGGGATGTTGGAAAAGGGCTTTTCAAGGTCTATGTAGGCTATGTGAAGCTCATTTCATTGATGTATGTCCTGGGTAACTGCCTTGACAACTGTCTAGCAGGTTTAGGGAACATGATCTGCCCCTGAACAAGCCAAAATAGGTAGGGTTGGGTGTCTGTAGGCTCCCAATAGCTCTGTTTATGTGTTTCACAATGATGGACTCCATGGCCTTGCAAATCAGGCTTATTAGGCTTATAAGACAATAGTTCCCATGGTCTGTTGTGCACCAACCCTTGTGGAGTGTGCCAAACATTGCTGTAACCCATTCAACAGTTTCATATCCTGTACAGAGGGTGAGTCTCAACAGACTGTTCAGGTGCAGGGTCTGTTTGTTTTGGAGTTCACATATGACACAGCCAGGGACACCATGTCATCCCATAGATGCCGTGTTTTTAGGTTTGGATAGAGCTGTTTAACCATTGTATATGTGATTTCTGGGTTTTTGCAATCTCCAGGTATGGTAATGGGCCCTTTTGTCAGTGAGAGGGGGGTAAATATGTATGAACCTGTCTGACAAGATGTTGGCAATGTCAGTCATATACATGTATTCATTTACACTTTGCAGTGACTCAGAACATATATGAGTTTACCTTCATATTTATGACATAGCTAAAGAAAGCTTCATGGTTCTCTACGGAACCTTTAGCAATATTTGTGGCAGAGCTTGGCTTGGATAATGTTAGGAGTGCTCATTGTTTCTTGATGATACTGATCGGAGATTTATTGATCTTCTTTGAATTTTAACTTTCTTTGAACAACTTAAGTACTTGTATTACATAGTTTGATTATGACAGGGGTCCAATATATTATATGGGTCTGTTTTCATATCACTGTGTGCGCAAGGCAGGATTGGTGAATAGTGACATGTGTCTGGAGTAAGAACTGCAACTGCCAGATATGTGTGGCCTCTGCTGTACTCAGACATGGCCTAGGTTTGTGAGCATGCTCAGTATGACTGTTCAGTATGTTGTTGACTGACATTTGCTTCATTTGTTTAAGTGTGTAAGCATGCCCAGTATGACCTTTCAGTATGTTGTTGACTGAAATTTGCAAAATAAGTGTGTGAGCATGCCCACTATGGGCATATATACTATATGTGTGTGAAAAATCAAGTTGGTTTTTACTTCAGGGCTCACCTTTGTGTTGTACATTGACAGGAAGCACACTGTGCCTGCAGGGCTTCCATGAGTCAATATGCATAGACTTATCAACATTTCTACATACAGGGGGACAGCTATTATTTGTACATTTCTACCTGGGGGCACACCTGATTGTTACTGTGGGTGTACATAGGATGAGGGGTACACCTGATACTTGTACACATTTGCTAGGCCTGCACTGCTATGTCAGGTACTCCATTTCAGTCTGTACTGTTGCCTATCATACTGGCTTGAGGCATACCACTGTACTACAGACCTTAGCTTCCAATTACATGCATATTAGTTTCTGACTTCATAGCCTACCCACCCACATCACACTGCCTGGCCTGCTGTTATCTGTCTGCATAGGCCTGGGGAGAGGTTACCCATATGCCTCTTCGGAGGGCATGAAACAGCATTTGTTTGTGTTTGCATTTGCGTTTGTCTACAACTGTCCTGCTGGCTGTGACTGTTAGGTATGTGACCCCCCCTTTCAACTGGTATGTGTGAATGGCTTAAGTTGTGTCTGTCCCAGTAAAATGCTATCATGGCTTAGTGGTTCAGTACTGTGACTATAATGCACCGTATCCTGAGTTCGAGCCCTGTCACTGCTTTTTATTTTCCTGCTGGGCAGACCTGACTGGTTAAGGAACAGTAAAGCAGGTGTGAGCGTGTTTACCCAACTTTGTTCCATTTTGCCTGACTTTGCCTAACCTTTCCCAATGTTGCCCAACTTTGCTCAACATTGCTCAACATTGCCAGACGTTGCCCGATGTTGGGCTGGATAGCGTGGTGCGCAGCTACACGCAATTGTATTTAAATATGCTCAATACAGGTAAAATGTGCTTAGCAGTGCTTTATATTGCTTAAAATAGGGCACTCATACCTCAGGTGGTGCTTCAGGGCTGCCTATGTCGGATGCACATAGTACACCCCCTATACATGTTTGAAAACAGGTAGTGTCAAGTTAGGCATCCCTTTTACTGTATGTGTGAGTCAGAGAGAGGTGTCATTTTGTTTCTTACTGAGTCAATGTATGTGCTATGCAGTGCCTCTTTGCCAAGGCCAGGGCATACTGGGCACACCTCCTTCTGCCTACTGGGCAGGCTCAGGTTGTTCCACCTCCAAGTCATGCTGTGCCTGTGCAGGACTTTGCAATGGTGGGGGGCTGTTTGGCCCTGCCCCATGCTGTTTCTGCTGCAGCTGTTTCCGCAGGATCATATTTGAAGCATGGCACATACCATAACCATTTGGGTACATGTAGTTGGTGAGTACTGCAAGGCTTCACCAGATATGTCTAGGCACCAGAACCATGACTTGAGCATCACAAACACATGCTCAATTATGTTTCTTGTTTATGTGTGTGCCTCATTATGGAGTTCTTCAGATGTCTGTGCATTTCTGATGGGTGTCATCAGCCATGGCTCCAGCGCGTATCCAGCATCCCCTACTATGTGACCGTAGGGAATGTCCCCATTGGCAGATAACTGGTACAGCTGGGTCAGATGCCAAATGTGGGAATCATGATAGCTTCCAGGGCATCCAGCACACACATTCATTATTATGACCTGGTTATCGCACACGAACTGGCAGTTGATGGAGAGGAAGCCCTTGTGGTTGATGTAGACCCTATCCCGCTCACCGGGTGGTGCTTTGATGCGTATGTGCATGCAGTCTATTGCACCCACTACATCAGGTTATTCTGCTATTTAGTGGAAAGGATGCATATTGCTGGCCAATGACTCACAGGATTTGAGGAAATATATGTAGTCACCAATATGTGCTGACATGGCATCCAGGAACTGGTGGAGTACCCTGGATGCTGATGCCGGTGAAATCCCCATCATATCACCAGTTGGTCTTTGGAAGGTACCTGTAGCTAGTATTCTTAGGCCAACACATACCTTGGTATCCACTGGGATGGGTTCCCCTCTGTTGGCTCTGTGTGTGAGGCGTGGCCGGCACAGCTCAACAATTTGCAGTAGGAGGTCTCTGTCCACCCTATAGAGCTCCACTATCTCCAGCTTATGTAGCCA